>NC_133810.1:1598140-1723140 GCF_043250625.1 Sebastes fasciatus
CTCCAAGTCTGAGGGAGTTCAAGTATCTCGGGGTCTTGTTCACGAGTGAGGGTAAAATGGAGCGGGTCAGGCGGTTCGGTGCAGCGTCTGCAGTTATGCGGGCGCTGTACCGGACCGTTGTGGTGAAGAGGGAGTTGAGCTATAAGGCAAAGCTCTCGATTTCCCGGTCCATCTACGTTCCAACCTTCACTTATGTTCATGAGCTTTTGGTAGTGACCGAAAGAATGAGATGGCGGACACAGGCGGCCGAAATGAGCATCCTTTGTAGGGTGGCTGGGCTCAGCCTTAGAGATCGGAGTAGAGACGCTACTCCTTCACGTCGAAAGGGGCCAGCTGAGGTGTGTTGGGGACTCAGATAGGAGCTTTGTCTTTTACGGTCGCTAGAGGTCGCCGTTGTGTTCTTTTATACCTTCTTTCGGTGATCTATCATGTGAATAGATGATAAAACCTACTAGTGGGTGTAGTATACGGTTACCAGACGTCCCGGTTTTTCCGGGACAGTCCCGGTTTCAAGCTGACGTGTCCCGAGTCCTGACACATATCTGTAAAACACTCAAATGTCCCGGTTTTCAACAGTCACTAACAGATTGTCCCAGTTTTCACCACAATTAAAATAATAATATTATACTGACATAGATGTTTATCATGTCCGACTCATTAATTAATGTGTGTGCATGAGATAAGTATATAGAGAGCCAGCACAGCGCACCACTGCAGTCTCTATAGAGAGTGGTTTTGCGCGCGGTCAAGCCAACATTACGCATGGACACAACAGATATCCGCTGGTTACTTATAGTGTAGTTTTGAACCACAGAACCCTCCGTACTTATGTGCACATCAAACGTGTCGTTTTGATTAATTATTCTACACAGTTCCCTCTGCGAATCAAGAGGCATTTCGCTACGCTTATAACTCCCTCAGGGATTGTCCGTTCTGTCTTTCACCCGGTGTCTCCACCGGTGTCTCCACCAGTGGACAACCGGTGTCTCCTGGACAAACTGTCCTCTGAGCTCCACAATTTTAATTTTAGCCTGAGACAAAACAAGTTGAAAAATAATGTACGAAGGCCCAGACAACAATACATTTCCTCTGAGGGAAACTCTCTACAGGACTCCCAAACTGTCAGTGCGTCATGACGGGGATAGTCCTGTGATTAAAGGGGGTGAAAGTAGTGAATGTGATAAGTCATGATTGTAACAGCCTGTAATGCAGCCACCTATAATAATACCTTCTTTCTGATCCCACTCCGTTTTCAAATGCGCCACAGGTGCGCCAAGTTAGCCATCCTGATGAAAACGCCTATGGTGTGTGCATATTAGCGCGTGGATGTGCGGTTCACTTAAGTGTCCCCGTTTTGGGGGTTTGAAAATATGGTCGACCTAGTGTAGTAGGCATCTATTGGCCCACATCTATGGGGCTTATAGCCACTGATAACGCCTATTTAATGGCCTGACAACAGTCTAATCAGCTGTTGAGGGGCACGATAGAAATAAAGTTTACTTACTTGTGTACTAAGTTTAAACTATGTAAGACACGATCACATGGACAGGGGTATTGGGAAATAATAGGGCAGAGATTACATTACCTATTACTACTCTGTTAACCATGCTGACATGTGATGGGGTCACGTGAACATGGTTTAGGGCAGGGCAAAGCTGATACACACAGTTTGAGGGCAGGTAACACCTGCAGACCAGTTCTGCTTACATGGAAACAAGCACAGACCTGGATGATGTGACTCAACGGGCATCTGTGCTTAAAGGATGTTGGATTTTCATTGTTCTCACAATACAAACTGGAAGAGATTTATTTATTACAATTTGTTTATTGTTTGATGGTTTTACTGTTTTTAATTCATTTTTGTTCTTGTAAAGCACTTTGTGAATTGTGTTCTATGAAAGGTCCTATACTAAATACACTTGTTATTAATATTATTACAATGACATCAACAGGATAAATTTCTCATGTCTTAAATGCTTCTCTGAAATGTCACACGCAACTCAATCTCAGACCAACATCACTGCTGGACAGCAGTATCAAGGCTTACTGGAAAGAGTGTTATTTTCCACTGTGACTACAGTACCATGCTGTGTGTTTCTCTTCATCAATGGAATCATGTTATTCACCTTGAGGAGTAAATTAGTGTTTCGTGAGACCTCCCGTTACATTCTTCTGTTTAACCTCCTTTTTGCAGATACTGTGCTGCTGGCACTGAGTCAGTTACTGTATCTAATATCTGCATCTAGAATAACACTAACATATCCTGTATGTGGTGTTCTCACCATGCTTGCTGATCTCACGAATGAAATCTCCCCTCTCACACTGGTGGTGATGTCTCTGGAGAGATATGTGGCTGTGTGCTACCCACTGAGGCACGCTACCATCATCACCATCAGAAACACAGCAGTGGCTATCATTGTGGTTTGGTCCTTCAGTTCACTAAATATCCTCACACGAGTTATTTTACTGTTAGATTTTCCATTTGAGGACATGGAGAGCCTGCAGATGAATGACTTTTGCTCCGACATAGCCATGTTTCTTGGGCCAATGTCTGATCATTATGACAAAGCGTACACCTGTTTTCTGTTTGTATCAGCTGGTGTGGCAATCACTTCCTCCTATATAGGTGTGATGATAGCAGCCAGGTCAGCCTCCACAGACAAAGCTTCAGCCCAGAAGGCTCGTAACACTCTGTTGCTGCATATGGTGCAGCTGGGCCTCAGTCTCTCTTCAACCATATACAACCCCATCCTCATAGCTCTTTCGAGAATTGTTACGAGGATAGTATTTGTGCGCACCCAGATTGTTTTTTATGTGCTTATTTTCATCTTCCCCAGATGTCTGAGTTCTCTCATTTATGGCATAAGAGATCAGAACATCAGACCTGTCCTCGTGTACCATCTATGTTGTCGACTGAAACTCTCAGTCGCCCCGGCCAAGGCCAAGGTCTCACCTTAGACTTCATGAAATGAGTTGAGCTTTGTATTTTCTTGTAAATGTAGTGTACATATACGTACAGTGCTTGAAGTGGATAAGTGCCGGTACTCCCGTTATTCACATATTGATGTGTGTATCGGCTGGTTTCAGCAATCTCTGTCGACTTCATTCATTATTTCTTTAAGCATGTTAAACTGTGTCAGTCATAATTAGTTGTAATTTTATTGCTATATTATTATACTTGGGCTATGCATCTTCTATAGTAGGCCAATAATACTCCAATAATATTCACACTGGAACATTGTAGGGTTAAGGTGTAGTGTTTATACATAGTGTTAATACTTAAAGTGCTTTCCTGTGTTATTTGTAGTATCACTATAATATATTATAGTATGTTTACAGGCTGGAATCAACAGCAGACAAGCGGGTATACATACAGAGCTGAGGTGTTTGAGCTGTTCATCAGGTTTTATGAGTAGTGACCCAGTCAGAATGCTCCTATATATTATACAGACACACATTCTGAATTTATACAGTGAATAAAAGATACTAGGAGATATTGGGTTTGGAGGTTGTCCCCTTAGAAAATTTGAAGGTTTTTGAATTAAAGCTACGCGTTTTATATAATTTTGGACCATTATTATTACTAGTTAAATGATTATTATTTATCACAGCCTTCATCTGAACATTTAATTCTTCTGAAAATGTATTGCCCTGTAAAATCATATTCTATAAATCAGAAGAGCAGATGCAGAAAACTTTTAAATAATGTTTCATTAATTATATTTGTTCCCAAAAAATAAGTTACGACGAACATTTGTTTTATTTTACAAAAAGGACGTGAACATTGTATTGATAAATTACAGCACCTCGTTCTCACCCCCCTCCACCGTGCCGTGTGTCGGCTCGTCCAGGTGCTCGCACTGATAATCTACCATAAACGATATAAATGATATATTATATGTGATATAAATGATCTGATTCTGATAAGATGATAAAACATGCATCCCATGAACGCCTTTGACTTCCCTCCCCTCTCTCCCCGCTGTTCTCCTGGAGTTTTAATTCCTCCGATTCCACATTTCTAAATCCATCCACCATATTTATTAGAAATAGTCGAGTGTCACTGCTGTTTGTGATCATTGGTTTTAAATTACGTACTTATTCCACATAAGTGTCAGTTGTGTCTTAACAGAGAGAGAGAGAGGAGCAGACAGACTACGCACAGAGACACACAGAGAGACACAGAGAGACAGATAAAATAACATAACACAGATTCAGTAAAGAAATAAAACAATAACAAAAGAGCCAGGGGTATATCACATATATCACATTATATTATAAAAGACAGATGTTAAGTATATTGATAGCATTTTTGTTAGTCAAATTAGAGAGCAGTTTCACGTGTTGCTCAACAAAATATGGCTTTTTATCGTTAAATTTATATTTATGAATAAAAGATTTTTGCCAACATATCAAAGCTATTATAAGAAAATATGTCTTCTTTTTTTCCAAACAAAACCAAATACCACATTTTCCCATAATAATGTAAAAAATTAAAGATATGATCAGTGACAAATCCGTTTTTGTCATTGATCATATCCTTAAAGACTTTAAAGAGTTTCTTGGTGTGAGAACAAAACTGATTCTGAATATTCATCACAGAAAGAGCAGTTTGTATATGTCTTTTTTAAATTTCTGCATGTTGTGATTGGTAGGGTAATATTTATGAATAATGTCTAAGGACACTTCTTTAACCTTATTCACGATTAGATATTTATGAGGAAACATCCAGACTTTCTTTCAATAGCCTATATATAATTTACAAACTGATTCTAATGTCCACCCTTTGGGCCCACCACCCGCAGGGATAGGCATCGGGGTCGGGTGCAGTGTGAGCCGGGCGGCAGTTAAAGGCGGGGATCTAGGCGTGCTGATCCTTGGCATTGCAGACTGGCTCTGGGTACGTGAAATGTCACCTCTCTGGCGGGGAAGGAACCGGAGCTGGTGTGGGAGGTGGAGCGATACCAGCTAGATATAGTTGGGCTTACCTCCATGCATAGCTCTGGTTCTGGAACCACACTCCTGGAGAGGGGCTGGACTTTCGCCTTTTTCGGAGTTGCCCAGGGTGAGAGGCGCCGGGCGAGTGTGGGGATGCTCACAAGCCCCCGGCTGAGCACCGCTGTGAAGGAGTTCTCCCCAGAGAACCAGAGGGGTGGGGGGTGGGGCGGTGTAATTGGAAGGAACGGCCTTCCTGATCTGAACCCAAGTGGTGCTTTGTTGTTGGACTTCTGTGCTAGTCATGGATTGGCCATGACGAACACCATGTTCGAGCATAGGTTCCTCCGGAAGAGCTTCTCGTGCATCCCGGTGGAGGCTGGGGACATGGAATCCGAGTGGGCCATGCTCAGAGCCTCCATTGTGGAAGAGGCTGCTAGGAGTTGTGGTCAGAAGGTCATCGGCGCCTGTCGGGGCGGCAACCTAAGAACCCGCCGGTGGACACCAGCAGCGAAGGGGGCCGTCAAGCCGAAGAAGGCCCGGGGTCCCCGGAAACAGCTGATGGATACCGGTTGACCAGAAGGGCTGCAGCTGCGGCGGCCGTCAAAGCAAAAACCCAGGTGTGGGAGGAATTCCGGGGAGACCATCGAGAAGGACTTTGGGTTGACCTCAAAGAAGTTCTGGCAAAGTTCCGGGGTCGTTGTTACGAGCTATTCGGTCCTTGTATAACCAAAGTGAGAGCTGTGTCCGTATACTCGGCACAAAGTTAAACATGTTTCCAGGGGGTGTTGGCCTCCGCCAGGGTTGTCTCTTGTCTTAGTTTTCTTCGTGGGGTGGCTGGGCTCAGCCTTAGAGATAGAGATAACGTTATCATTCACTTCGACCAATGGTGCAACTTCATTACTCATTACTCCGTGATGAGGACCCGTCCTTTATGTAGATATAACACGATTCTTAGTTTCAGGTGATTATACAGTATGAAAACGGTGGTCGGGCTCCACATACATTTCAGATCTTTTAGCTGAAGACCGCTGGGAGCTGACGATCAAATGTTGGAAGTGTCTCAAGGTTGAGGCTAAAGATAAAGGCGGATTAAGCTTGTACTGTTTTAGTTCAGCTTATTGATGCCATATTTGAAAAAGCTTTTAAAAACCCACCTTTTCAGTCTTTATGTTTGGTAATTCGCTAAAATTCTTGTTGTATTGTATTGGTGTGAAGCACCTTGTAACTCTGGTTTATAAAGTTTACTTACTTGTGTACTACGTTTAAACTATGTAAAACACGATCACATGGACAGGGGTATTGGGGAATAATAGGGCAGAGATTACATTACCTATTACTACTCTGTTAACCATGCTGACATGTGATGGGGTCACGTGAACATGGTTTAGGGCAGGGCAAAGCTGATATACACAGTTTGAGGGCAGGTAACACCTGCAGACCAGTTCTGCTTGCATGGAAACAAGCACAGACCTGGATGATGTGACTCAACGGGCATCTGTGCTTAAAGGATGTTGGATTTTCATTGTTCTCACAATACAAACAGGAAAAGATTTATTTATTACAATTTGTTTATTGTTTGATGGTTTTACTGTTTTTAATTCATTTTTGTTCTTGTAAAGCACTTTGTGAATTGTGTTCTATGAAAGGTCCTATACTAAATACACTTGTTATTAATATTATTACAATGACATCAACAGGATAAATTTCTCATGTCTTAAATGCTTCTCTGAAATGTCACACGCAACTCAATCTCAGACCAACATCACTGCTGGGCGGGGGTTAGTGGAAAGAGTGTTATTTTCCACTCTGACTACAGTACCATGCTGTGTGTTTCTCTTCATTAATGGGGTCATGTTATTCACCTTGAGGAGTAAATTGGTGTTTCGTGAGACCTCCCGTTACATTCTTCTGTTTAACCTCCTTTTTGCAGATACTGTGCTGCTGGCACTGAGTCAGTTACTGTACCTCCTGTCTGCTTGTAGAGTAAAACTGACATATCCTGTATGTGGCGTTCTCGTCATGTTGGCCGATCTCACAGTAGTAATCTCCCCTCTCACACTGGTGGTGATGTCTCTGGAGAGATATGTGGCTGTGTGCTACCCACTGAGGCACGCTACCATCATCACCATGAGAAACACAGCAGTGGCTATCACTGTGGTTTGGTCCTTCAGTTCACTACATGTCCTCACACAAGTTATTTTACTGTTAGATTTTCCATTTGACAACCTGGAGAGCCTGCAGATGGAAAAGTATTGTGCCAAAGTAAACATACTTTTTGGCCCAATTTCTGGTCTTTATGATAAAGCCTACACTTATTCTCTGTTTGTATCAGCTGGTTTAGCAGTCATTTCTTCCTATATAGGTGTGATGATAGCAGCCAGGTCAGCCTCCACAAACAAAGCTTCAGCCCAGAAGGCTCGTAATACTCTGCTGCTGCATCTGGTGCAGCTGGGCCTCAGTCTCTTGTCAACTATACACCTCTCTTTCCTTGTAGCCATGTCAAACATTGTTACGAGGATAGTGTTTGTGCGCATCCACATTGTTTTTCATGTGCTTATTTTCATCTTCCCCAGATGTCTGAGTTCTCTCATTTATGGCATAAGAGATCAGAACATCAGACCTGTCCTCGTGTACCATCTATGTTGTCGACTGAAACTCTCAGTCGCCCCGGCCAAGGCCAAGCTCTCACCCTAGACTTCATGAAATGAGTTGAGCTTTGTATTTTCTTGTAAATGTAGTGTGTATATATATATATCATCATATGTCTCACCTTAGCATACATGGAATGAACTCTATATGTTTGATGTTTGTTAAACTCATGCTGTCATCTGACTGGCCTTCATAACTCAGCATATGCAGCATTCACAAGAAACAAATTCAAAACTAATTTTGCTAATGAATACTTAGCATAACGATGTTCAACTGTAGTTTTGTCAGTATTTCTTAAAATCCACCTAAAGAGGTATGTCAAAATTATCATTCTGACAACCAACGAAAGCTGCTCAAGTTGTTATCATTTCACTGTTTTAAATTGTATCCTAAAACGTATGGTGTATTTGCATCTTTCATCATTCCAGGGCAAATTCCTCCAGAGCTGTCAATCAATTCAAATATTTAATCGTACATTTTCTATCCGTTCAAGATGTACCTTAAAGGGAGATTTGTCAAGTATTTAATACTCTTATCAAAGCAAATATGCTGCCTTATGTAAATGTATGTATATATTTAGTATTTGAAATCAATTAACAACAGAAAACAATTATAGATATTGTCCATAAACCCTCACAGGTACTGCATTTAGCATAAAAAATATGCTCAAATCAATGACAAATCCGTTTTTGTTTTGCCAGAGTTTCTTGGTTTGAGAACAAAACTGATTGTAAATATTGATCACAGAAAGAGCAGTTTGTGTATGTCTTTTTTTTTTATTTCTGCATGTTGTGATTGGCAGGGTCATTTTATTTATTTAGTTTATTAACATCCCCATTAGCTACAGCATTGCAGCAGCTATTATTCCTGGGGTTCACAAACACACTGAAAATGTGACATTGTGAGAATAAACAGGACGAGACAAAAACACACACACACAGAATAATATAACATAACATTACAGAATAAAACAGCACAAGACTGAAACACAGACTCAGACAAGACAAGCTCCTAACAATCAGAAAAGAAAGTATAGGTCTGCTTGGGAACTTCAACGGTCACATGGGCAAAGATGGAGAAACCTGGAGTGGGGTGATTGGGAGGAATGGCCTGCCTGATCTTTGTTGTTGAACTTCTGTGGTAGTCATGGATTGGCCATAACGAACACCATGTTCAAGCATAGGGTGGTTCTTAAGTGTACTTGGTGTTTGACCATTTTGAAGAACTCCTGAACCCGACCAACACGTCCTCCGTAGAGGACGTAGACACCGAGATTGAAGACTCGGGGGAAGGCTTGTCCATATCCTTGGAAGAGGTCGCTGAGGTAGTCAAAAAGCTCCTCAGCGGTAAGGCACCAGGGGTAGATGAGATTCGCCCTGAGATGCTTAAGGTTGAGGACATTGTTGAACTGTCTTGGTTGACTTGCCTCTTCAGTGTCGTGTAGAGTTCGGGGTCAGTACCTGTGGAATGACAGACCGGGGTGGTGGTTCCCATTTTTAAAAAGGCGGTTGGAGGGTGTGCTCAGATTATCTGGGTATCACACTGCTCATCCTCCCCGAGAAAGTTCATTCTAGGATGCTGGAAAGGAGGCTCCAACCGATTGTCGAACCTCAGGTCCAGGAGGAGTAATGTGGATTCCGTCCTGGCCGGGGAACAGTGGACCAGCTCTTTACCCTTGCGGGGGTCATGGGAGTTTGCTCATCCAGTCTACATGTGTTTTGTAGACTTGGAGAAGGCCTACGACCGTGTCGTTTTATGTATTTATTTATTGATACCCTCACTGTAGGGTTTATCAATGCAACAATGATGGTTAATGTATAAATGCACTCTTATTCAATGGAATTAAACACGGTTACTTTAAGGGTCACAGGTCTTATCCAGCCCGTGTATTGATTTTAAATTAAACTACTGTCTTCATTTTCAGCTTCACTATCATCATACTTTATCATATACAGCAGGAAGTTCCATTATTTCTTATTTATATTTATGGTTTGGGACATCTGAATCCGTGTATGAGTCCGACCCTCTGGAGGTCGCGTCATCACTCATTGATCAGCTGTTAGGACACGGATCAGGCTCCGGTGTTTCTCCACGGTAAGGGTCGGTTGGCCACTCAGTCTGCCCGGAAGATTCAACTCGACGGGTGAATGACGCCCGGTGTGGAAGGATCACCGTTGCAACTCTCCTGGCGCATTTCCTCCGTGCGCTGCGCGGACCCATGTGCGGACCCATGCGCGGACCTCGCCGCTTTCCGGATCCTGTTTCAACCGCATTTTCACAATAACAGTGGGGGGGTGGGGGTATGAAATGATAAGTTGAAAGGTGTTCTAATGATACCAATACATTTATTTATCATGAAAATACATTTAACTTGTACTGTCAGTGATATAACTCAGTAAGTAAAGTGTTGTTCTTGATCCCATTTAAGGGTCAACCATAAACCTTTGCATTGGTCCCCCCCCTGGCCTTGGGCCCGGGGACAGCTGTACCCTTTGCCCCCGCCTAACGGCGGGCCTGTCTGTTGGCTTCATCAAACCGTGACCTTCAGCACGCACTGGGGCGGTTTGCAGCCGAGTGTGAAGCAGTCGGGATGAGAATCAGTACCTCCAAGTCTGAGGGAGTTCAAGTATCTCGGGGTCTTGTTCACGAGTGAGGGTAAAATGGAGCGGGTCAGGCGGTTCGGTGCAGCGTCTGCAGTTATGCGGGCGCTGTACCGGACCGTTGTGGTGAAGAGGGAGTTGAGCTATAAGGCAAAGCTCTCGATTTCCCGGTCCATCTACGTTCCAACCCTCACTTATGTTCATGAGCTTTTGGTAGTGACCGAAAGAATGAGATGGCGGACACAGGCGGCCGAAATGAGCATCCTTTGTAGGGTGGCTGGGCTCAGCCTTAGAGATCGGAGTAGAGACGCTACTCCTTCACGTCGAAAGGGGCCAGCTGAGGTGTGTTGGGGACTCAGATAGGAGCTTTGTCTTTTACGGTCGCTAGAGGTCGCCGTTGTGTTCTTTTATACCTTCTTTCGGTGATCTATCATGTGAATAGATGATAAAACCTACTAGTGGGTGTAGTATACGGTTACCAGACGTCCCGGTTTTTCCGGGACAGTCCCGGTTTCAAGCTGACGTGTCCCGAGTCCTGACACATATCTGTAAAACACTTAAATGTCCCGGTTTTCAACAGTCACTAACAGATTGTCCCAGTTTTCACCACAATTAAAATAATAATATTATACTGACATAGATGTTTATCATGTCCGACTCATTAATTAATGTGTGTGCATGAGATAAGTATATAGAGAGCCAGCACAGCGCACCACTGCAGTCTCTATAGAGAGTGGTTTTGCGCGCGGTCAAGCCAACATTACGCATGGACACAACAGATATCCGCTGGTTACTTATAGTGTAGTTTTGAACCACAGAACCCTCCGTACTTATGTGCACATCAAACGTGTCGTTTTGATTAATTATTCTACACAGTTCCCTCTGCGAATCAAGAGGCATTTCGCTACGCTTATAACTCCCTCAGGGATTGTCCGTTCTGTCTTTCACCCGGTGTCTCCACCGGTGTCTCCACCAGTGGACAACCGGTGTCTCCTGGACAAACTGTCCTCTGAGCTCCACAATTTTAATTTTAGCCTGAGACAAAACAAGTTGAAAAATAATGTACGAAGGCCCAGACAACAATACATTTCCTCTGAGGGAAACTCTCTACAGGACTCCCAAACTGTCAGTGCGTCATGACGGGGATAGTCCTGTGATTAAAGGGGGTGAAAGTAGTGAATGTGATAAGTCATGATTGTAACAGCCTGTAATGCAGCCACCTATAATAATACCTTCTTTCTGATCCCACTCCGTTTTCAAATGCGCCACAGGTGCGCCAAGTTAGCCATCCTGATGAAAACGCCTATGGTGTGTGCATATTAGCGCGTGGATGTGCGGTTCACTTAAGTGTCCCCGTTTTGGGGGTTTGAAAATATGGTCGACCTAGTGTAGTAGGCATCTATTGGCCCACATCTATGGGGCTTATAGCCACTGATAACGCCTATTTAATGGCCTGACAACAGTCTAATCAGCTGTTGAGGGGCACGATAGAAATAAAGTTTACTTACTTGTATACTAAGTTTAAACTATGTAAGACACGATCACATGGACAGGGGTATTGGGGAATAATAGGGCAGAGATTACATTACCTATTACTACTCTGTTAACCATGCTGACATGTGATGGGGTCACGTGAACATGGTTTAGGGCAGGGCAAAGCTGATATACACAGTTTGAGGGCAGGTAACACCTGCAGACCAGTTCTGCTTGCATGGAAACAAGCACAGACCTGGATGATGTGACTCAACGGGCATCTGTGCTTAAAGGATGTTGGATTTTCATTGTTCTCACAATACAAACAGGAAGAGATTTATTTATTACAATTTTATTGTTTGATGGTTTTACTGTTTTTAATTCATTTTTGTTCTTGTAAAGCACTTTGTGAATTGTGTTCTATGAAAGGTCCTATACTAAATACACTTGTTATTAATATTATTACAATGACATCAACAGGATAAATTTCTCATGTCTTAAATGCTTCTCTGAAATGTCACACGCAACTCAATCTCAGACCAACATCACTGCTGGACAGCAGTATCAAGGCTTACTGGAAAGAGTGTTATTTTCCACTCTGACTACAGTACCATGCTGTGTGTTTCTCTTCATTAATGGGGTCATGTTATTCACCTTGAGGAGTAAATTGGTGTTTCGTGAGACCTCCCGTTACATTCTTCTGTTTAACCTCCTTTTTGCAGACACTGTACAGATGGCAGTGAGTCAGTTACTGTACCTCCTGGCTGCTTGTAGAGCAAAACTGACATATCCTGTATGTGGCGTTCTCGTCATGTTGGCCGATCTCACAATAGTAATCTCCCCTCTCACACTGGTGCTGATGTCTCTGGAGAGATATGTGGCTGTGTGCTACCCACTGAGGCACGCTACCATCATCACCATGAGAAACACAGCAGTGGCTATCACTGTGGTTTGGTCCTTCAGTTCACTACATGTCCTCACACAAGTTATTTTACTGTTAGATTTTCCATTTGACAACCTGGAGAGCCTGCAGATGGAAAAGTATTGTGCCAAAGTAAACATACTTTTTGGCCCAATTTCTGGTCTTTATGATAAAGCCTACACTTATTCTCTGTTTGTATCAGCTGGTTTAGCAGTCATTTCTTCCTATATAGGTGTGATGATAGCAGCCAGGTCAGCCTCCACAAACAAAGCTTCAGCCCAGAAGGCTCGTAATACTCTGCTGCTGCATCTGGTGCAGCTGGGCCTCAGTCTCTTGTCAACTATACACCTCTCTTTCCTTGTAGCCATGTCAAACATTGTTACGAGGATCGTGTTTGTGCGCATCCACATTGTTTTTTATGTGCTTATTTTCATCTTCCCCAGATGTCTGAGTTCTCTCATTTATGGCATAAGAGATCAGAACATCAGACCTGTCCTTGTGTACCATCTATGTTGTCGACTGAAACTCTCAGTCGCCCCGGCCAAGGCCAAGGTCTCACCTTAGACTTCATGAAATGAGTTGAGCTTTGTATTTTCCTGTAAATGTAGTGTGTGTATATATATATATATATATATATATATATATAAATCTTCACAGCCAAGGCTGAAGTCTCCCCTTAGCAGACATGGAATGAACTCTATATGTTTTTTAAACTCATGCTTTCATCTGACTGACTTTCATAACTCAGCATATGCAGCATTGCCGAGAACAAATTCAAAACTCGTAAAGAAAACATCCTTTTTTTTATTCAGATGCAGACTATTTAGCATGTTCAACTGTAGTTTTGCCAGTATTTCTTAAATCCACCTATAGAGGCATGTCAAAATTATCATTCTGACAACCAAGAAAAGCTGCTCAAGTTGTCATTTCACTGTTTTAAATATTATCCTAAAATGTGGCTGTGGTATAATAGTACAATATTAGATAATATGCATCCAAAGCTTTTTGCTTTACTGGTGGTCCTCATATCACATGTTTTCTGTCCATTTAGTCTTGAGTTGCACATAATGGATTATCAGCTAGTTTGACATACTGCTAATAATAATAATCAATACTCACTTTTTGCCTCTGTATTTTCATACACTGTATAACTGCCAGTGAGATGTGCTAGTAAATGGATGTTATAAACACTACAAAGGTTTGTTCTATTAATAAACTTGGTCTACTTAATCTTTTTAAATTGTAATTTGATTCAGCCTAAACAAATAATACTATATAGTTAGAACACAACTATAGTCATGAGTGAATACAGGGCTGAAACGTTTTTTCATGCGATTAATTGGATTTATTTGGTGAAGCCATGAGAGCGGCTCATTGTAGTTTTTTTTTCAGATTGGTTTGCTGCCCCCATGTGGACAAGAAAAATCAATGAATGCAGCTGTAATGTTTAATAAAAAAGACAGTAGAATTGATGGACTTGTAGCCAGATTTTTAACCCAATTAGTTTCAACACCATAATCTTCACCAGACTGGTTGCTAAACTGATGGAGCTGCGACTAAAACTGTAATCTGAAAAGTAAATAAAGCTGTCGGACAAATATAGTGAAGTAAAAAGTACAATATTTACCTCTGAGATGTAGTGGAGTAGAAGTAGAAAGTAGCAGAAAATGGAAATACTAAATATTTTTAAATTATTATTACTATTATCATTATTATTATTATTATTATTATTATTATTATTACAAGTGAGTAGTTAGAATCTGGGGAAAAGTATTATTTTATTTATTTATTTATTTTTCCAATAACAAAGGAGAAACATTAAGGCATAGTAACCTAAACTCAATAAAGCCTCTTAACATACAAGGCACAATTGGATAGGAAAGATAGAAGAAGAAGTATTTGTATATATATAATTTATTTTTTTAAATAGACTTTATTTTAAATTTGTGAACAATACAAAGATCAATTAACCCGATACAGGTAAACGATACATATAGGGGAAATTAGGGGATAACTACAAACATAAAATTAAATTTAAAAAAAAGTAACATAAAACACAAAACCTACCAGGGGTTATTATAAATAAATAAATAATAGTAATTTAAATAAAAACATTAAAATGGAGTACAAACTCACTTTTTTACTAGCCTTTTTGTTTTTTGCAGAAGATGTAGTCTTAATATATATTTTTAATTTAAAATAGTTTTGCAGAATTGTAATGAAAAATCTGAACATGCGGATATATTATATTGAACGTACTATTGGATGCTACACACCGCCCTCTCCCACCTGGAAGGAAGGGACACCTATGTGAGGATGCTGTTCGTGGATTACAGCTCAGCGTTCAACACCATAGTGCCCTCCAGGCTCGTCAGTAAGCTTAAAGGGACTATTTGTAAGATTCAGAAATGCTGCTTAACAGCGACACCTGTGGCCTTGAAATCAACGAAAGTCAGCGTCGAGCTCGCGCTTGCTCGCTCTAAATAGACATGAACGAGCATCGCTCAAAACAGTGAGGAGACACACGTCAGCTAAAAGCACAATATCACTCTATATTTCAGCTGCTTGGCAGTAATGTTAGCTGACCAGACCAAGGTCTCTCCATGAATCAATGCTGATCCTAGTGTTGGCTTTTCCTGCTCAGCGCAGGCTTCAGCAGCGGGGCTCCTCAACGAGTTACGTTATCGCCTCCCGACCGAAGCCGGCAGCCGAAGACACCGGCACCCGGTCGGTAACGAGACGATAACGTAACACGTTGAGGAGTCCCGTCACTTCACAAGACACGGGAAACCTCTGTTGGTCTGGAGGAGCTGCAGCAGTTATTTCTGCACAAACGTCCACTGAACATTCACTAGATATTCTCAGAGCTAAACTAACTCTTCTGCAGTGTGGAGTGAGCAGCATGCACGTCTAGAGGTGGAGCGAGACAGCGAGGACGCGCACGCTGTCTGTGTGAAGGAGAGCAGGCAGCGGAGACGAGGCTCATATGCGAAACGCGCATGTGTGCCGACCCGCTACATTTATACCCTTAAAAAGTTACAAACAGTCCCTTTAAGGATCTGGGCCTGAACACACCACTGTGTGACTGGATCCTGGACTTTCTGACGGAGCGCCCCCAGGTGGTGAGAATGGACAACCTCACCTCCACTTCACTGACTCTAAGCACAGGAGCACCACAGGGCTGTGTTCTCAGCCCCCTCCTGTACTCCCTCTACACCCACCACTGTGTGGCAACAAGAGCTTCAAACACCATCGTGAAGTTTGCGGACGACACAGCAGTTGTGGGGTTGATCTCCCATGGCAACGAGACGGCTTACAGGGAGGAGGTGACCACATTGGAACAGCGGTGTCAGAACAACCACCTCTCCCTGAACATCTCAAAGACCAAGGAGGTCATCGTGGATTACAGGAGTCACCATCAACGGCACAGCGATGGAGAGGGTGGACACCTTTAAATACCTGGGTGTCAACATCCATAAAGACTTGACATGGGCCACCCACACCACCGCTGTAGTCAGGAAAGCCCAGCAGAGACTGGACGCTCTGAGGCGACTCAAGACTTTCAGACTGAAACTACAAATCCTCAGGGACTTCTACCAGGGCACCATAGAGTGCCTCCTGACAGGCTGCTTCACCACCTGGTACGGCAGCTGCACCAACGTGGACCGTAAGGCCCTGGGAAGGGTGGTGCGCTCGTCCCAACACATCACCGACCTGCAGGAGCTGTACACCCAGCGGTGCCTCAGGAAGTCCCTGAGGGTCATCAGGGTCAACATCCCCTTCCCCCCCCACAACAGCCTGTTGTCCCTCCTGCCCTCTGGTAGAACATACAGGACCCCCCCCAGGAGGACTCACACCAGCAGACGGAGGAACAGGTTTTTCCCCCAGACCATCAGACTTTTAAATAGATAATTCATACGACACCTTCTCACACAAAAATATATCTTATTCTGTATATACTGTATATGTTCTTAATGTATATGTTCTTAATATGCCCCTGGACAACGCCAGCCATCCTCTGCACGCCGTCATCACCAAACAGAGGAGCTCGTTTAGCGGCAGGCTGCTGCTCCCCAAGTGCTCCACAGACAGACTCAGGAAATCCTTTGTCCCCCGAGTCATCAAACTGTACAACACCTCTCTAGGGGGGGGGGGGACAAAGGAGGACGGTCTGCAGGACAGATAATAATGCACTATACTCACTTTTAACAGTCTCTTCTGCACTATATTCACTTTTTTTAATAGTCGTGTATCAGAGCTGTTACTCTGCACTATATGCAGTTTTAACAGTTTTTCTTCTTCATCTTGTATTTTTATATCTGGTATATTTTTTTTGTTCTTTGTACTTTGCACTACTAACTTTTTTAACATGTTTTTGCACTATGGAACTGTGATGCTGGGAACTTGAATTTCCCTTGGGATTAATAAAATCACTATCTATCTATCTATCTATCTATCTATCTATCTATCTATCCATCTATCCATCTATCTATATATCTATCTATATATCCATCTATCTATATATCCATCTATCTATATATCCATCTATCTATCCATCCATCCATCCATCCATCCATCTATCTATCTATGCATCTATCCATCTATCTATCTATCTATCTATCCATCTATCTGTCTATCCATCTATCTATATATCCATCTATCTATCTATATATATATCCATCTATCTATCTATCTATCCATCTATCTATATATCCATCTATCTATCTATATATATATCCATCTATCTATCTATCTATCCATCTATCTATTATCCATCTATCTATATATCCATCCATCCATCCATCCATCCATCCATCCATCTATCTATCTATCTATCCATCTATCTATCTATCCATCTATCTATCTATATATATATCCATCTATCTATATATCTATCCATCTATCTATCTATCCATCTATCTATCTATCCATCTATCTATATATCCATCTATCTATCTATATATATATCCATCTATCTATATATCTATCCATCTATCTATATATCCATCCATCTATCTATCTATCCATCTATCTATCTATCCATCTATCTATATATCCATCTATCTATCTATATATATATCCATCTATCTATATATCTATCCATCTATCTATATATCCATCTATCTATCTGTAACCCACGTGCTGGAGCCTCTCTGCACACCCTGGGACTCTGCGTTGTGTTTTATAGTTGTGTTATGGGGTGTGGTGCAGATTAAGGGAAACACCGGCACAGTCTTTTTGATTGTGGTTGAGACTGGGAAGACTTTATTTGTCCACAACATCTGCTGTCATCTCACTTGTTCGTCCACAACCTTACGAAGCAATAAAGAAAAGTATAAACTCCATGAGAAAATATATTCTATTACAAAAATAAACACTAAACACTAACATGGAAGTAAATTACAACACATAAAATGATATAAGGCACTCTTAACGTAAAATCTAATGTAAAAATAATTTAAATGAAACAACAACAAGACATTTAGCAAACAATAAGTCAACAGGCTAATTCTCCCGCCTGTATTAGAGCGGCTGCTCTGCTCTGCACGGTAACATGCCAACATTACGGCCACTATTTACATATAAAACATATCTATAATACTAATAAGTGAAAGGCAACATCTTAATTATAAATTTAGTAGAAAAAGATGAACAGGAAGGATGTTTTTAATTAATGTATTGTCCTACGATGCTGGCCGCCATGCTCACCTTACGAAGCAATAAAGACAAGTAAACAGGAAAAAGATGGCGTCCCCACGTAACTTTGAACTACGGTGTCCTGTAAGGGACAACCATGTCTATTGCGCAATTCGGGATGGGAATTACAGCGCACCAGCGACACCTGGTGGCTGATTTAGGCTACTGCCTTACATATCTATCTATCCATATATCCATCTATCTATCTATATATCCATCTATCTATCTATCTATCTATCTATCTATTTATCTATCTATCTATCTATATATGTTTTGCCAGAGTTTCTTGGTTTGAGAACAAAAGTGATTGTAAATATTGATCACAGAAAGAGCAGTTTGTGTATGTCTTTTTTTAAATTTCTGCATGTTGTGATTGGCAGGGTCATTTTATTTATTTAGTTTATTAACATCCCCATTAGCTACAGCATTGCAGCAGCTATTATTCCTGGGGTTCACAAACACACTGAAAATGTGACATTGTGAGAATAAACAGGACGAGACAAAAACACACACACACATAATAATATAACATAACATTACAGAATAAAACAGCACAAGACTGAAACACAGACTCAGACAAGACAAGCTCCTAACAATCAGAAAAGAAAGTATAGGTCTGCTTGGGAACTTCAACAGACACATGGGCAAAGATGGAGAAACCCGGAGTGGGGTGATTGGGAGGAATGGCCTGCCTGATCTTTGTTGTTGAACTTCTGTGGTAGTCATGGATTGGCCATAACGAACACCATGTTCAAGCATAGGGTGGTTCTTAAGTGTACTTGGTGTTTGACCATTTTGAAGAACTCCTGAACCCGACCAACACGTCCTCCGTAGAGGACGTAGACACCGAGATTGAAGACTCGGGGGAAGGCTTGTCCATATCCTTGGAAGAGGTCGCTGAGGTAGTCAAAAAGCTCCTCAGCGGTAAGGCACCATGGGTAGATGAGATTGTTGAACTGTCTTGGTTGACTTGCCTCTTCAGTGTCGTGTAGAGTTCGGGGTCAGTACCTGTGGAATGACAGACTGGGGTGGTGGTTCCCATTTTTAAAAAGGCGGTTGGAGGGTGTGCTCAGATTATCTGGTATCACACTGCTCAGCCTCCCCGAGAAAGTTCATTCTAGGATGCTGGAAAAGAAGCTCCAACCGATTGTCGAACCTCAGATCCAGGAGGAGTAATGTGGATTCCGTCCTGGCCGGGGAACAGTGGACCAGCTCTTTACCCTTGCGGGGCTCATGGATGGGTCATGGGAGTTTGCTCATCCAGTCTACATGTGTTTTGTAGACTTGGAGAAGGCCTACGACCGTGTCGTTTTATGTATTTATTTATTGATACCCTCACTGTAAGGTTTATCAATGCAACAATGATGGTTAATGTATAAATGCACTCTTATTCAATGGAAATAAACACGGTTACTTTAAGGGTCACAGGTCTTATCCAGCCCGTGTATTGATTTTAAATTAAACTACTGTCTTCATTTTCAGCTTCACTATCATCATACTTTATCATATACAGCAGGAAGTTCCATTATTTCTTATTTATATTTATGGTTTGGGACATCTGAATCCGTGTATGAGTCCGACCCTCTGGAGGTCGCGTCATCACTCATTGATCAGCTGTTAGGACACGGATCAGGCTCCGGTGTTCCTCCACGGTAGGGGTCGGTTGGCCACTCAGTCTGCCCGGAAGATTCAACTCGGCGGGTGAATGACGCCCGGTGTGGAAGGATCACCGTTGCAACTCTCCTGGCGCATTTCCTCCGTGCGCTGCGCGGACCCATGTGCGGACCCATGCGCGGACCTCGCCGCTTTCCGGATCCTGTTTCAACCGCATTTTCACAATAACAGTGGGGGGTGGGGGTATGAAATGATAAGTTGAAAGGTGTTCTAATGATACCAATACATTTATTTATCCTGAAAATACATTTAACTTGTACTGTCAGTGATATAACTCAGTAAGTAAAGTGTTGTTCTTGATCCCATTTAAGGGTCAACCATAAACCTTTGCATTGGTCCCCCCCCTGGCCTTGGGCCCGGGGACAGCTGTACCCTTTGCCCCCGCCTAACGGCGGGCCTGTCTGTTGGCTTCATCAAACCGTGACCTTCAGCACGCACTGGGGCGGTTTGCAGCCGAGTGTGAAGCAGTCGGGATGAGAATCAGTACCTCCAAGTCTGAGGGAGTTCAAGTATCTCGGGGTCTTGTTCACGAGTGAGGGTAAAATGGAGCGGGTCAGGCGGTTCGGTGCAGCGTCTGCAGTTATGCGGGCGCTGTACCGGACCGTTGTGGTGAAGAGGGAGCTGAGCTATAAGGCAAAGCTCTCGATTTCCCGGTCCATCTACGTTCCAACCCTCACTTATGTTCATGAGCTTTTGGTAATGACCGAAAGAATGAGATGGCGGACACAGGCGGCCGAAATGAGCATCCTTTGTAGGGTGGCTGGGCTCAGCCTTAGAGATCGGAGTAGAGACGCTACTCCTTCACGTCGAAAGGGGCCAGCTGAGGTGTGTTGGGGACGCAGATAGGAGCTTTGTCTTTTACGGTCGCTAGAGGTCGCCGTTGTGTTCTTTTATACCTTCTTTCGGTGATCTATCATGTGAATAGATGATAAAACCTACTAGTGGGTGTAGTATACGGTTACCAGACGTCCCGGTTTTTCCGGGACAGTCCCGGTTTCAAGCTGACGTGTCCCGAGTCCTGACACATATCTGTAAAACACTCAAATGTCCCGGTTTTCAACAGTCACTAACAGATTGTCCCGGTTTTCACCACAATTAAAATAATAATATTATACTGACATAGATGTTTATCATGTCCGACTCATTAATTAATGTGTGTGCATGAGATAAGTATATAGAGAGCCAGCACAGCGCACCACTGCAGTCTCTGTAGAGAGTGGTTTTGCGCGCGGTCAAGCCAACATTACACATGGACACAACAGATATCCGCTGGTTACTTATAGTGTAGTTTTGAACCACAGAACCCTCCGTACTTATGTGCACATCAAACGTGTCGTTTTGATTAATTATTCTACACAGTTCCCTCTGCGAATCAAGAGGCATTTCGCTACGCTTATAACTCCCTCAGGGATTGTCCGTTCTGTCTTTCACCCGGTGTCTCCACCGGTGTCTCCACCAGTGGACAACCGGTGTCTCCTGGACAAACTGTCCTCTGAGCTCCACAATTTTAATTTTAGCCTGAGACAAAACAAGTTGAAAAATAACGTACGAAGGCCCAGACAACAATACATTTCCTCTGAGGGAAACTCTCTACAGGACTCCCAAACTGTCAGTGCGTCATGACGGGGATAGTCCTGTGATTAAAGGGGGTGAAAGTAGTGAATGTGATGAGTCATGATTGTAACTGTTGTGTTCTGGCTGTGCCAGCTTGTTGTTGTGAACTGTTGTGGTTTTGGATGTGGTTTATTTGTATGTATTTCCGGTGTTTCCTGTTTTATTTTGGTGATTCACTCCTCCTGTGTCTTGTCTGGGTTTACTTCCTTCCTTTGTCTGTTTTCCCGCCTTTTGGTTGATTGTCTGCCCCGCCCTGATTTGTTTCACCTGTGTGTAATCTTGTCTGTTATTTAAGCCTGTGTGTTTCCCCTCTGTCCTTGTTGGTTCGTACTTGTCTTCCCAGTCCCTTGTCCTCCGTGTTCCTAGTGTTCCTAGTGTTCCTAGTGTTCCTCCTGCCCGTGACTCTCGCACCCTCTGGTTTGTAGTTTTGTTTTTGTTCTCAGTTTGGTTTTGGTGTGTTTTCATTTGTACTTTGTTCCCCTCCTTGTTTTGTGATTTCTGGATTTTGTCAGCTGAATTAAAGCTCGCTTTTGTTTAAAGAACTTCCGTTCCTGCTGGTTACTCTGCGTTTGGTGTCATATAGAAAACTCACCACACGACAGAACGAACCAACCCTAAATAATGACCCCAGCAGAGAGCTTTTATGCCCATTTGGGCATCCGGATTCGGCCCGAGCATCAGCCTCAGCCCCGGCCTGTTGGCTTCCTGAGCTTCCGGCCCATGCCCCAGCAGTCAGCTAGCTCTAGGCTAGCATCAGCCCCGGATCGGTTCTTGGGAACCCGCCTTGCCCTGGGAGGCCCACGGAGTTTCCAGTCTGCTCCTCGCCATGCTGGCATCCAGGACACTAGCTTCGAGCCAGAGGTCATGCTAGGGGTGAGATCTCACAGAAGGAAGCATGGGTCCCAGAGGCGGCGTTCTCCTAAGTTGCTCAGTGTTCCATCCAAATCCAAGTCTACTCCTGTGTCGGAGGTCCGGCTGACCTCTGCTCCAAGTTTCCTGTCGGAGGTCAGGTCGACCTCTGCTCCAAGCGTCCTGTCGGAGGTCCGGCAGACCTCTGCTCCAAGCGTCCTGTCGGAGGTCCGGCAGACCTCTGCTCCAAGCGTCCTGTCGGAGGTCCGGCAGACCTCTGCTCCAAGCGTCCTGTCGGAGGTCCGGCAGACCTCTGCTCCAAGCGTCCTGTCGGAGGTCCGGCAGACCTCTGCTCCAAGCGTCCTGTCGGAGGTCCGGCAGACCTCTGCTCCAAGCGTCCTGTCGGAGGTCCGGCCGACTCCTGCTCCACGTGTCCTGTCGGCGGTCCGGCCGACTCCTGCTCCACGTGTCCTGTCGGCGGTCCGGTCGACTCCTGTTCCACGTGTCCTGTCGGCGGTCCGGTCGACTCCTGTTCCACGTGTCCTGTCGGCGGTCCGGTCGACTCCTGTTCCACGTGTCCTGTCGGCGGTCCGGTCGACTCCTGTTCCACGTGTCCTGTCGGCGGTCCGGTCGACTCCTGTTCCACGTGTCCTGTCGGCGGTCCGGCTGACTCCGGTTCCACGTGTCCTGTCGGCGGTCCGGCCGACTCCTGTTCCACGTGTCCTGTCGGTGGTCCGGTCGACTTCTGTTCCATGTGTCCTGTCGGCGGTCCGGTCGACCTCCGCTCCACGTCTTCTGTCGGCGGTCCGGTCGACTCCTGTTCCAAGTATCCTGTCGGTGGTCCGGCCGACTTCTGTTCCAAGTATCCTGTCGGTGGTCCGGCCGACTTCTGTTCCAAGTATCCTGTCGGTGGTCCGGCCGACTTCTGTTCCAAGTGTCCTGTCGGGGGCCCGGCCGACTCCCGTTCCAGGTGTGTTGTCGGGGGTCCGGTCGACCTCCGCTCCATGTCGCCTGTCGGCGGTACGGTCGACTCCTGTTCCAAGGGTCCTGTCGGTGGTCCGGCCGACTTCTGTTCCAAGTGTCCTGTCGGGGGCCCGGCCGACTCCCGTTCCAGGTGTGTTGTCGGGGGTCCGGTCGACCTCCGCTCCTTGTCGCCTGTCGGCAGTACGGTCGACTCCTGTTCCAAGGGTCCTGTCGGTGGTCCGGCCGACTACTGTTCCAAGTGTCCTGTCGGGGGTCCGGCTGACCTCCGCTCCACGTCTCCTGTCGGGGGTCAGGTCGACCTCCGTTCCACGTCTCCTGTCGGGGGTCGGGTCGACCTCCGTTTCGGTTGGGCCGCAACCGCCACCTGCTGCTCCGGTTGGGCCGCAATCGCCACCTGCTGTTCCGGTTGGGTCTCAACCGCCACCTGCTGTTCCGGTTGGGTCGCAACCGTCACCTGCTGTTCCGGTTGGGTCGCAACCGTCACCTGCTGTTCCGGTTGGGTCGCAACCGTCACCTGCTGTTCCGGTTGGGTCGCAACCGTCACCTGCTGTTCCGGTTGGGTCGCAACCTCCACCTGCTGTTCCGGTTGGGTCGCAACCGCCACCTGCTTTACCGGTTGGCCCGCAATCGCCATCTGCTGTTCCGGTTGGGCCGCAACCTTCACCTGTTTTTCCGGTTGGGCCGCAACCTCCACTTGCTTTTCCGGTTGGGTCGCAACCTCCACCTGCTGTTCCGGTTGGGCCGCAACCGTCACCTGCTGTTCCGGTTGGGCCGCAACCGTCACCTGCTGTTCCGGTTGGGCCGCAACCGTCACCTGCTGTTCCGGTTGGGTCGCAACCTCCACCGTCTGATTCGCCGGTTGGTCCGCAACCGCCACCGGCTGATTCGCCGGTTGGTCCGCAACCGCCACCTGCTGTTCCGTCTGGTTCGCCGGTTGGGTCGCAACCGTCACCTCCTGTTTCGCCTGGGTTTCAGCCCAAAAACCTTGTTCCTGTGACTGCTGGGCCGCGGTTCCGGGACCCCGGGTTCCCCGGCTCTGGCTCTGCCTTGCCCCCGGGCCGTCCGCCCGAGTTTCCCGGCTCTGGCTCTGCCTTGCCCCCGGGTCATCTGCCGGAGTTTCTCGGTTCGGACTCTGCCCTGCCTCCGGGCCGTCCGCCCGAGTTCCCAGACTCTGTCCCGGTTCTGTCCCCGGGCCGTCCGCCTGAGTTTCCCGGATCTGACTCTGCCTTGCCCCCGGGTTGTCTGCCGGAGTTTCTCGGTTCGGACTCTGCCCTGCCCTCGGGCCGTCCGCCCGAGTTCCCAGGCTCTGTCCCGGTTTTGCCCTCGGGCCGTCCGCCTGAGATGGTCGGTGCCCAGGGTTCCTGGAGTCCCTCCTCCGGGCCCCCCTCCGCCCACCCGGTTCTGGTTGTGGAACGTCTGGGATCCGTCCCTTGAGGGGGGGGCTATGTTGTGTTCTGGCTGTGCCAGCTTGTTGTTGTGAAATGTTGTGGTTTTGGATGTGGTTTATTTGTATGTATTTCCGGTGTTTCCTGTTTTATTTTGGTGATTCACTCCTCCTGTGTCTTGTCTGGGTTTACTTCCTTCCTTTGTCTGTTTTCCCGCCTTTTGGTTGATTGTCTGCCCCGCCCTGATTTGTTTCACCTGTGTGTAATCTTGTCTGTTATTTAAGCCTGTGTGTTTCCCCTCTGTCCTTGTTGGTTCGTACTTGTCTTCCCAGTCCCTTGTCCTCCGTGTTCCTAGTGTTCCTAGTGTTCCTAGTGTTCCTCCTGCCCGTGACTCTCGCACCCTCTGGTTTGTAGTTTTGTTTTTGTTCTCAGTTTGGTTTTGGTGTGTTTTCATTTGTACTTTGTTCCCCTCCTTGTTTTGTGATTTCTGGATTTTGTCAGCTGAATTAAAGCTCGCTTTTGTTTAAAGAACTTCCGTTCCTGCTGGTTACTCTGCGTTTGGGGTCATATAGAAAACTCACCACACGACAGTAACAGCCTGTAATGCAGCCACCTATAATAATACCTTCTTTCTGATCCCACTCCGTTTTCAAATGCGCCACAGGTGCGCCAAGTTAGCCATCCTGATGAAAACACCTATAGTGCGTGCATATTAGCGCGTGCGCGTGCGTGGATGTGTGCGTTCATGAACATGCGGTTCACTTAAGTGTCCCCGTTTTTGGGGTTGAAAATATGGTCGACCTAGTGTAGTAGGCATCTATTGGCTCACATCTATGGGGCTTATAGCCACTGATAACGCCTATTTAATGGCCTGACAACAGTCTAATCAGCTGTTGAGGGGCACAATAGAAATAAAGTTTACTTACTTGTGTACTAAGTTTAAACTATGTAAGACACGATCACATGGACAGGGGTATTGGGAAATAATAGGGCAGAGATTACATTACCTATTACTACTCTGTTAACCATGCTGACATGTGATGGGGTCACGTGAACATGGTTTAGGGCAGGGCAAAGCTGATATACACAGTTTGAGGGCAGGTAACACCTGCAGACCAGTTCTGCTTACATGGAAACAAGCACAGACCTGGATGATGTGACTCAACGGGCATCTGTGCTTAAAGGATGTTGGATTTTCATTGTTATCACAATACAAACAAGAAAAGATTTATTTATTACAATTTTATTGTTTGATGGTTTCACTGTTTTTAATTCATTTTTGTTCTTGTAAAGCACTTTGTGAATTGTGTTCTATGAAAGGTCCTATACTAAATATACTTGTTATTAATATTATTACAATGACATCAACAGGATAAATTTCTCATGTCTTAAATGCTTCTCTGAAATGTCACACGCAACTCAATCTCAGACCAACATCACTGCTGGACAGCAGTATCAAGGCTTACTGGAAAGAGTGTTATTTTCCACTCTGACTACAGTACCATGCTGTGTGTGTATCTTCATTAATGGGGTCATGTTATTCACCTTGAGGAGTAAATTGGTGTTTCGTGAGACCTCCCGTTACATTCTTCTGTTTAACCTCCTTTTTGCAGACACTGTACAGATGGCAGTGAGTCAGTTACTGTACCTCCTGGCTGCTTGTAGAGTAAAACTGACATATCCTGTATGTGGCGTTCTCGTCATGTTGGCCGATCTCACAATAGTAATCTCCCCTCTCACACTGGTGGTGATGTCTCTGGAGAGATATGTGGCTGTGTGCCACCCACTGAGGCACGCTACCATCATCACCATGAGAAACACAGCAGTGGCTATCATTGTGGTTTGGTCCTTCAGTTCACTACATGTCCTCACACAAGTTATTTTACTGTTAGATTTTCCATTTGACAACCTGGAGAGCCTGCAGATGGAAAAGTATTGTGCCAAAGTAAACATACTTTTTGGCCCAATTTCTGGTCTTTATGATAAAGCCTACACTTATTCTCTGTTTGTATCAGCTGGTTTGGCAGTCATTTCTTCCTATATAGGTGTGATGATAGCAGCCAGGTCAGCCTCCACAAACAAAGCTTCAGCCCAGAAGGCTCGTAATACTCTGCTGCTGCATCTGGTGCAGCTGGGCCTCAGTCTCTTGTCAACTATACACCACTCTTTCCTTGTAGCCATGTCAAACATTGTGACGAGGATCGTGTTTGTGCGCATCCACATTGTTTTTTATGTGCTTATTTTCATCTTCCCCAGATGTCTGAGTTCTCTCATTTATGGCATAAGAGATCAGAACATCAGACCTGTCCTCGTGTACCATCTATGTTGTCGACTGAAACTCTCAGTCGCCCCGGCCAAGGCCAAGGTCTCACCCTAGACTTCATGAAATGAGTTGAGCTTTGTATTTTCTTGTAAATGTAGTGTGTGTATATATATATATCATCATATGTCTCACCTTAGCATACATGGAATGAACTCTATATGTTTGATGTTTGTTAAACTCATGCTGTCATCTGACTGGCCTTCATAACTCAGCATATGCTGCATTCACAAGAAACAAATTCAAAACTAATTTTGCTAATGAATACTTAGCATAACGATGTTCAACTGTAGTTTTGTCCGTATTTCTTAAAATCCACCTAAAGAGGTATGTCAAAATTATCATTCTGACAACCAAGGAAAGCTGCTCAAGTTGTTATCATTTCACTGTTTTAAATTGTATCCTAAAATGTATGGTGTATTTGCATCTTTCATCATTCCAGGGCAAATTCCTCCAGAGCTGTCAATCCATTAAAATATTTAATCGTACATTTTCTATCCTTTCAAGATGTACCTTAAAGGGAGATTTGTCAAGTATTTAATACTCTTATCAACATGGGATTGGACAAATATGCTGCTTTATGCAAATGTATGTATATTTTTAGTATTTGAAATCAATTAACAACAGAAAACAATTATAGATATTGTCCATAAACCCTCACAGGTACTGCATTTAGCATAAAAAATATGCTCAAATCAATGACAAATCCGTTTTTGTTTTGCCAGAGTTTCTTGGTGTGAGAACAAAAGTGATTGTAAATATTGATCACAGAAAGAGCAGTTTGTGTATGTCTTTTTTTTAATTTCTGCATGTTGTGATTGGCAGGGTCATTTTATTTATTTAGTTTATTAACATCCCCATTAGCTACAGCATTGCAGCAGCTATTATTCCTGGGGTTCACAAACACACTGAAAATGTGACAGTGTGAGAATAAACAGGACGAGACAAAATCACACAAACACAGAATAATATAACATAACATTACAGAATAAAACAGCACAAGACTGAAACACAGACTCAGACAAGACAAGCTCCTAACAATCAGAAAAGAAAGTATAGGTCTGCTTGGGAACTTCAACAGACACATGGGCAAAGATGGAGAAACCTGGATTGGGAGGAATGGCCTGCCTGATCTTTGTTGTTGAACTTCTGTGGTAGTCATGGATTGGCCATAACGAACACCATGTTCAAGCATAGGGTGGTTCTTAAGTGTACTTGGTGTTTGACCATTTTGAAGAACTCCTGAACCCGACCAACACGTCCTCCGTAGAGGACGTAGACACCGAGATTGAAGACTCGGGGGAAGGCTTGTCCATATCCTTGGAAGAGGTCGCTGAGGTAGTCAAAAAGCTCCTCAGCGGTAAGGCACCAGGGGTAGATGAGATTCGCCCTGAGATGCTTAAGGTTGAGGACATTGTTGAACTGTCTTGGTTGACTTGCCTCTTCAGTGTCGTGTAGAGTTCGGGGTCAGTACCTGTGGAATGACAGACCGGGGTGGTGGTTCCCATTTTTAAAAAGGCGGTTGGAGGGTGTGCTCAGATTATCTGGGTATCACACTGCTCATCCTCCCCGAGAAAGTTCATTCTAGGATGCTGGAAAGGAGGCTCCAACCGATTGTCGAACCTCAGATCCAGGAGGAGTAATGTGGATTCCGTCCTGGCCGGGGAACAGTGGACCAGCTCTTTACCCTTGCGGGGCTCATGGATGGGTCATGGGAGTTTGCTCATCCAGTCTACATGTGTTTTGTAGACTTGGAGAAGGCTTACGACCGTGTCGTTTTATTTATTGACACCCTCACTGTAAGGTTTATCAATGCAACAATGATAATTAATGTGTAAATGCACTCTTATTCAATGGAAATAAACACGGTTACTTTAAGGGTCACAGGTCTTATCCAGCCCGTGTATTGATTTTAAATTAAACTACTTATAAAATGAACCGATTGCAAAAAGAACTCTGAAATAACAAAATAGGTCAATCACTTGACTCAAATCATGTGAATCTAGTTAATCAATAATTCATATTTGTCTTCATTTTCAGCTTCACTATCATCATACTTTATCATATACAGCAGGAAGTTCCATTATTTCTTATTTATATTTATGATTTGGGACATCTGAATCCGTGTAGGAGTCCGACCCTCTGGAGGTCGCGTCATCTCTCATTGATCAGCTGTTAGGACACGGATCAGGCTCCGGTGTTTCTCCACGGTGGGGTCGGTCGGCCACTCAGTCTGCCCGGAAGATTCAACTCGGCGGGTGAATGACGCCCGCTTGCCTGGTGTGGAAGGATCCCCGTTGCAACTCTTCTGGCGCATTTCCTCCGTGCACTGCGCGGACCCATGCGCGGACCTCGCCGCTTTCCGGACCCAGTTTCGACCGCACCATTTTCACAATAACAGTTGGGGGGGTGGGGGTATGAGATGATAAGTTGAAAGGTGTTTTAATGATAACGCCTATTTCATGGCCTGACAACAGTCTAATCAGCTGTTGAGAGGCACTATAGAATTAAGTTTACTTACTTGTATACTAAGTTTAAACTATGTAAGACACGATCACATGGACAGGGGTATTGGGAAATAATAGGGCAGAGATTACATTACCTATTACTACTCTGTTAACCATGCTGACATGTGATGGGGTCACGTGAACATGGTTTAGGGCAGGGCAAAGCTGATATACACAGTTTGAGGGCAGGTAACACCTGCAGACCAGTTCTGCTTGCATGGAAACAAGCACAGACCTGGATGATGTGACTCAACGGGCATCTGTGCTTAAAGGATGTTGGATTTTCATTGTTCTCACAATACAAACAAGAAGAGATTTATTTATTACAATTTGTTTATTGTTTGATGGTTTTACTGTTTTTAATTCATTTTTGTTCTTGTAAAGCACTTTGTGAATTGTGTTCTATGAAAGGTCCTATACTAAATACACTTGTTATTAATATTATTACAATGACATCAACAGGATAAATTTCTCATGTCTTAAATGCTTCTCTGAAATGTCACACGCAACTCAATCTCAGACCAACATCACTGCTGGACAGCAGTATCAAGGCTTACTGGAAAGAGTGTTATTTTCCACTCTGACTACAGTACCATGCTGTGTGTGTATCTTCATTAATGGGACCATGTTATTCACCTTGAGGAGTAAATTGGTGTTTCGTGAGACCTCCCGTTACATTCTTCTGTTTAACCTCCTTTTGGCAGACACTGTACAGATGGCAGTGAGTCAGTTACTGTACCTCCTGTCTGTTTGTAGAGTAAAACTGACATATCCTGTATGTGGCGTTCTCGTCATGTTGGCCGATCTCACAGTAGTAATCTCCCCTCTCACACTGGTGGTGATGTCTCTGGAGAGATATGTGGCTGTGTGCTACCCACTGAGGCACGCTACCATCATCACCATCAGAAACACAGCAGTGGCTATCACTGTGGTTTGGTCCTTCAGTTCACTACATGTCCTCACACAAGTTATTTTACTGGTAGATTTTCCATTTGATAACCTGGAGAGCCTGCAGATGGAAAAGTATTGTGCCAAACTAAACATACTTCTTGGCCCAATGTCTGGTCTTTATGATAAAGCCTACACTTATTCTCTGTTTGTATCAGCTGGTTTAGCAGTCATTTCTTCCTATATAGGTGTGATGATAGCAGCCAGGTCAGCCTCCACAAACAAAGCTTCAGCCCAGAAGGCTCGTAATACTCTGCTGCTGCATCTGGTGCAGCTGGGCCTCAGTCTCTTGTCAACTCTATACCTCTCTTTCCTTGTAGCCATGTCAAACATCGTGACGAGGATAGTGTTTGTGCGCATCCAGATTGTTTTTTATGTGCTTATTTTCATCTTCCCCAGATGTCTGAGTTCTCTCATTTATGGCATAAGAGATCAGAACATCAGACCTGTCCTCGTGTACCATCTATGTTGTCGACTGAAACTCTCAGTCGCCCCGGCCAAGGCCAAGCTCTCACCCTAGACTTCATGAAATGAGTTGAGCTTTGTATTTTCTTGTAAATGTAGTGTGTATATATATATATCATCATATGTCTCACCTTAGCATACATGGAATGAACTCTATATGTTTGATGTTTGTTAAACTCATGCCGTCAACTGACTGGCCTTCATAACTCAGCATATGCAGCATTCACAAGAAACAAATTCAAAACTAATTTTGCTAATGAATACTTAGCATAACGATGTTCAACTGTAGTTTTGTCAGTATTTCTTAAAATCCACCTAAAGAGGTATGTCAAAATTATCATTCTGTCAACCAACGAAAGCTGCTCAAGTTGTTATCATTTCACTGTTTTAAATTGTATCCTAAAATGTATGGTGTATTTGCATCTTTCATCATTCCAGGGCAAATTCCTCCAGAGCTGTCAATCAATTCAAATATTTAATCGTACATTTTCTATCCGTTCAAGATGAACCTTAAAGAGAGATTTGTCACGTATTTAATACTCTTATCAACATGGGATTGGACAAATATGCTGCTTTATGCAAATGTATGTGTATTTTTAGTATTTGAAATCAATTAACAACAGAAAACAATTATAAATATTGTCCATAAACCCTCACAGGTACTGCATTTAGCATAACAAATATGCTCAAATCAATGACAAATCCATTTTTGTTTTGCCAGAGTTTCTTGGTTTGAGAACAAAACTGATTGTAAATATTGATCACAGAAAGAGCAGTTTGTGTATGTCTTTTTTTTAATTTCTGCATGTTGTGATTGGCAGGGTCATTTTATTTATTTAGTTTATTAACATCCCCATTAGCTACAGCATTGCAGCAGCTATTATTCCTGGGGTTCACAAACACACTGAAAATGTGACAGTGTGAGAATAAACAGGACAAGACAAAATCACACACACACAGAATAATATAACATAACATTACAGAATAAAACAGCACAAGACTGAAACACAGACTCAGACAAGACAAGCTCCTAACAATCAGAAAAAGAAGTATAGGTCTGCTTGGGAACTTCAACGGTCACATGGGCAAAGATGGAGAAACCTGGAGTGGGGTGATTGGGAGGAATGGCCTGCCTGATCTTTGTTGTTGAACTTCTGTGGTAGTCATGGATTGGCCATAACGAACACCATGTTCAAGCATAGGGTGGTTCTTAAGTGTACTTGGTGTTTGACCATTTTGAAGAACTCCTGAACCCGACCAACACGTCCTCCGTAGAGGACGTAGAGACCGAGCTTGAAGACTCGGGGGAAGGCTTGTCCATATCCTTGGAAGAGGTTGCTGAGGTAGTCAAAAAGCTCCTCAGCGGTAAGGCACCAGGGGTAGATGAGATTCGCCCTGAGATGCTTAAGGTTGAGGACATTGTTGAACTGTCTTGGTTGACTTGCCTCTTCAGTGTCGTGTGGAGTTCGGGGTCAGTACCTGTGGAATGACAGACCGGGGTGGTGGTTCCCATTTTTAAAAAGGCGGTTGGAGGGTGTGCTCAGATTATCTGGGTATCACACTGCTCAGCCTCCCCGAGAAAGTTCATTCTAGGATGCTGGAAAAGAGGCTCCAACCGATTGTCGAACCTCAGATCCAGGAGGAGTAATGTGGATTCCGTCCTGGCCGGGGAACAGTGGACCAGCTCTTTACCCTTGCGGGGCTCATGGATGGGTCATGGGAGTTTGCTCATCCAGTCTACATGTGTTTTGTGGACTTGGAGAAGGCTTACGACCGTGTCGTTTTATTTATTGACACCCTCACTGTAAGGTTTATCAATGCAACAATGATAATTAATGTGTAAATGCACTCTTATTCAATGGAAATAAACACGGTTACTTTAAGGGTCACAGGTCTTATCCAGCCCGTGTATTGATTTTAAATTAAACTACTTATAAAATGAACCGATTGCAAAAAGAACTCTGAAATAACAAAATAGGTCAATCACTTGACTCAAATCATGTGAATCTAGTTAATCAATAATTCATATTTGTCTTCATTTTCAGCTTCACTATCATCATACTTTATCATATACAGCAGGAAGTTCCATTATTTCTTATTTATATTTATGATTTGGGACATCTGAATCCGTGTAGGAGTCCAACCCTCTGGAGGTCGCGTCATCTCTCATTGATCAGCTGTTAGGACACGGATCAGGCTCCGGTGTTTCTCCACGGTGGGGTCGGTCGGCCATTCAGTCTGCCCGGAAGATTCAACTCGGCGGGTGAATGACGCCCGCTTGCCTGGTGTGGAAGGATCCCCGTTGCAAATCTCCTGGCGCATTTCCTCCGTGCACTGCGCGGACCCATGCGCGGACCTCTCCGCTTTCCGGATCCAGTTTCGACAACACCATTTTCACAATAACAGTTGGGGGGGTGGGGGTATGAGATGATAAGTTGAAAGGTGTTTTAATGATAACGCCTATTTCATGTTCTGACAACAGTCTAATCAGCTGTTGAGAGGCACTATAGAATTAAGTTTACTTACTTGTATACTAAGTTTAAACTATGTAAGACACGATCACATGGACAGGGGTATTGGGGAATAATAGGGCAGAGATTACATTACCTATTACTACTCTGTTAACCATGCTGACATGTGATGGGGTCACGTGAACATGGTTTAGGGCAGGGCAAAGCTGATATACACAGTTTGAGGGCAGGTAACACCTGCAGACCAGTTCTGCTTGCATGGAAACAAGCACAGACCTGGATGATGTGACTCAACGGGCATCTGTGCTTAAAGGATGTTGGATTTTCATTGTTCTCACAATACAAACAGGAAAAGATTTATTTATTACAATTTGTTTATTGTTTGATGGTTTTACTGTTTTTAATTCATTTTTGTTCTTGTAAAGCACTTTGTGAATTGTGTTCTATGAAAGGTCCTATACTAAATACACTTGTTATTAATATTATTACAATGACATCAACAGGATAAATTTCTCATGTCTTAAATGCTTCTCTGAAATGTCACACGCAACTCAATCTCAGACCAACATCACTGCTGGACAGCAGTATCAAGGCTTACTGGAAAGAGTGTTATTTTCTACTCTGACTACAGTACCATGCTGTGTGTGTATCTTCATTAATGGGACCATGTTATTCACCTTGAGGAGTAAATTGGTGTTTCGTGAGACCTCCCGTTACATTCTTCTGTTTAACCTCCTTTTTGCAGATACTGTGCTGCTGGCACTGAGTCAGTTACTGTACCTCCTGGCTGCTTATAGAGTAAAACTGACATATCCTGTATGTGGCGTTCTCGTCATGTTAGCCAGTCTCACAATAGTAATCTCCCCTCTCACACTGGTGGTGATGTCTCTGGAGAGATATGTGGCTGTGTGCTACCCACTGAGGCACGCTACCATCATCACCATGAGAAACACAGCAGTGGCTATCATTGTGGTTTGGTCCTTCAGTTCACTATATGTCCTCACACAAGTTATTTTACTGTTAGATTTTCCATTTGACAACCTGGAGAGCCTGCAGATGGAAAAGTATTGTGCCAAAGTAAACATACTTCTTGGCCCAATTTCTGGTCTTTATGATAAAGCCTACACTTATTCTCTGTTTGTATCAGCTGGTTTAGCAGTCATTTCTTCCTATATAGGTGTGATGATAGCAGCCAGGTCAGCCTCCACAAACAAAGCTTCAGCCCAGAAGGCTCGTAATACTCTGCTGCTGCATCTGGTGCAGCTGGGCCTCAGTCTCTTGTCAACTATACACCTCTCTTTCCTTGTAGCCATGTCAAACATTGTTACGAGGATCGTGTTTGTGCGCATCCACATTGTTTTTCATGTGCTTATTTTCATCTTCCCCAGATGTCTGATTTCTCTCATTTATGGCATAAGAGATCAGAACATCAGACCTGTCCTCGTGTACCATCTATGTTGTCGACTGAAACTCTCAGTCGCCCCGGCCAAGGCCAAGGTCTCACCCTAGACTTCATGAAATGAGTTGAGCTTTGTATTTTCTTGTAAATGTAGTGTGTGTATATATATACATATATACATATATATATATATATCATCACAGCCAAGGCTGAAGTCTCCCCTTAGCAGACATGGAATGAACTCTATATGTTTTTTAAACTCATGCTTTCATCTGACTGACTTTCATAACTCAGCATATGCAGCATTGCCGAGAACAAATTCAAAACTCGTAAAGAAAACATCCTTTTTTTTATTCAGATGCAGACTATTTAGCATGTTCAACTGTAGTTTTGCCAGTATTTCTTAAATCCACCTATAGAGGCATGTCAAAATGATCATTCTGACAACCAAGAAAAGCTGCTCAAGTTGTCATTTCACTGTTTTAAATATTATCCTAAAATGTGGCTGTGGTATAATAGTACAATATTAGATAATATGCATCCAAAGCTTTTTGCTTTACTGGTGGTCCTCATATCACATGTTTTCTGTCCATTTAGTCTTGAGTTGCACAAAATGGATTATCAGCTGGTTTGACATACTGCTAATAATAATAATCAATACTCACTTTTTGCCTCTGTATTTTCATACACTGTATAACTGCCAGTGAGATGTGCTAGTAAGTAGTTAGAATCTGGGGAAAAGTATTATTTTATTTATTTATTTATTGTTCCAACAAAGGAGAAAGGAGAAACATTAAGGCATAGTAACCTAAACTCAATAAAGCCTCTTAAAGGTCACCTATTATGCAAAATGCACTTTTCCATGTCTTTTAAACATCAATATCTGTCCCCAGTGTGTCTACAAGTCACTATAGTATCATAAAAGACCATCCTCTCTCTTTTTCTCCTGCTCCGTTTGTCCGGAAATGGGTGTCGAAAAACGCTGCGCAGCTTTTCCTTCTCTTCTGACGTCATTTGAGAATTAGCCATATAAGGGTTTCCTGGTCGAACCAGAGCAGAACCTTCAGTAGCTGACCCCGCCCCACAGCGCGTCACTGTCTCTCCTCCTCAACCCAACTTGAGCAAAGTAGCTCCTACAGTTAGTCTGCAAGAACCAGCAGAACAGGCTTCATGTTCTCCCATCATCTAAATATAACATGTTCTTTCACAAAGGCTTTATGTAATTACACTGTTTAAACAGATGATATTTATATATTATATATATTTGATGTCATGCATGTAGCAGAGTACAGGTAGTAAATAGTGACTGTAAGCAACACAACACATTTCTGTTTCACAGTCAAACTTTATTTGAGTTGACAGATGACAATATTAATTATTCACAGCATTTGTAATCATCCCACCTGTTAGTTAGTTATGTTAACATGGTACAGGAGAAAGTCTTCAGCTCCGGTAAACTATGGTAAGCTAAGCTCCGGTGGTCTGTAGTCATGGTAACACAGAGACAGCTCCTACTGTAAATAATATACCATTACTCTGATCTTCCATACATTTATCTTTTAGCAGAAATAATGAACTGACTACTGTTTCACATCTTCTATTTTCCACCCTGATGGTCGCTGTGTTTACACACCGTGTCATAGCGGTAGCATGTAGCTAACCCGTTAGCATGTAGCTACATGCTAACGGGTTAGCTACATGCTACCGGGTTAGCTTTGTATCTCCATGTAAACAGAGCCATCTGCCCACAGCTGTCTGCTCTCAGCTGTCTGCTCTCAGCTGTCTGCTCACAGCTGTCTGCTCTCAGCTGTCTGCTCACAGCTGTCTGTTCTCAGCTGTCTGTTCTCAGCTGTCTGTTCTCAGCTGTCTGCTCTCAGCTGTCTGTTCTCAGCTGTCTGCTCACAGCTATCTGCTCTCAGCTGTCTGCTCACAGCTGTCTGCTCTCAGCTGTCTGCTCTCAGCTGTCTGCTCTCAGCTGTCTGCTCTCCTCTGGGATGATTCTGTCGGTCATTTCTCACAGATGGATCTGTAAAGTCAAACGTAAAACAGAGTGTGTGTTTACGGTTTACAGAGTTGATGCATGAGGTAAACACTGAGTTAACCAACAGAGCTATAAACAGCATTATTTACCTGAGAGAAACCGTCAGGAAAACCTGGAATCTGGACTGCAGATGTTCATCATGTGTCGCCGATTTCTGATCAGATTCCTCCGGTAATGTGCGCTGGGTGAAGTTTCTGGTTTATAAACTTTAAAGTGGTTTATAAACTTTATTCTAGCTCCTCTCTCTCCAGAGCTTCTCCGGGAGGGAGGGGGAGAGAGTGACGCTGTTGTTGTTGAAGAAGTTTGATTGACAGAAAACGCTGACCAATCAGAGCAGAGTGGGAGGAGACAGGCTGTGAATCAGGGGTTTTCAGACAGAGGCTGAATTAGGCTCTGAGGCAGGCAGACTCAGGCTGCAGTATGAGAAGAATAAAGGGTTTTTTGAACATTGCAGCATGTAAAAATGTTCTAGTGCAACATTAAAATACATCTATGAACCTGGAAATGAGCATAATATGAGACCTTTAACGTTAGTAGCTCTGCTATTTATCCAGCAGCACTGTGCTGCCCACTGGCTTCTAACAGCTAACCTTACGAACACTCATCCTGCTGATTTCTACACGAATTTGTGGTTTACAGTGTCGCATTATCAGGGAAAAATAAGGTGCATCCCCTCATGTTCAGCAGCGTCATTGTTTTGAGCGCTTTTTTTCCCTCTCCGCCGTTTCTCCAATCCTAAATAAAAATGAAACATGATACAGCATGCGTATGCTTCATTGTGCATGCGTAATTGTCTTTAAGCATCAATAATAGGAAATGATAGTCACGGAGGCATGAAATGCCAAGGAATCAGACAACTACGGTTCTCTATTCCCATCACTATTATTTTCCCTGTCTGCCAAAGTGGCGGATATCCTGATGATTTCACCCGCCACTGCCAACAATTTACCCGCACTTGGCGGGTGATAATGTCAGACCCTGGTATTGAATTCATATCACGAGTAGAGATGGGTATCAAAGTATCGTAGCCTCCAGACTTTGGACAGAGCAGATTGAAATATCGCTTTTACATGTTTACATCTTTATGCTTGTTGAACGGGTGTATTGATAAATTATCGGCTTTTTACTCGCAAAGTTTTTTTGCACTTACAGTAACAAGCATAGTTATCGTAGTTATCTTTACTTCACCTGGTTCACTATACTGTCCCCACCGCAGCCTCTCTGATCTGGTGTTTGCTGACTTCGCTGTGTGTTTGTGTGGAGATGCTGCAGCGTGATAATAAATTACAACAAAATGTAAAAAAGTAATGATAAGGGAACCGATAACGTTGGAGCTTATCAATACTACAGTCTTTAATAATTTAGCACCGCTGCCCGTTTATTTCCGGGTTTTTGGTACCCATTCCTAATTACGAATTATCGTCTGGGTCCGAATTGACATTCCGTTCGGTCCGGATGCAGACCTTGGTCTGGACTTTGAAAAGTCCTGCCCTAGTCCATGTCATCGTATTTACCATTGTGAACATGACAACAGCATCTTTCCAATTTGGAAGAATTAGGAGGAACGTAGAATTATTTAGGATTTTGTTGTTCGTTCTTCTTTTATTTAAATATCAGTAATCATGGCCTTGAAAGCATACATCTTTAAAGGAAATGTTTAGATTGTGACAACCACTGATCATAGTCCACAGACAAGGGATTTTGATAATTTGAAGAACGGTAGAGTAGATAATAGAATATATTTCTTTTAAAAACATTTTGAAGCAGTTGATGGGGGAACTAAATATTGTAACTGATAAATAAGTCATTACAATTAAAGATTACAATGTTTATGATTTTATTTTACATAAAATTGAGGCAGTTAATGCACCTAAATACCTTATTCCTGAAAACATATTCTCTGATTCATCACCTTTGTGCACTGCTGTGTGTGAAGCTCATACAACCTGAACCAATATCCAAATGTATCACATTTTTTGAATGTTCCTTTAAAATTCTAATTTATTTAGACATTGTTTTTCATTGATTGACCTTTAACTTCACTCCCACAACACATGTAATCATATGTATTACAATACATGGTAATGGTATGTATTCATTAATGGAGCTATTAAGATCTGGGGTAAAAACAATATTCACACCTGAAAGTAACTTTTTATAGAATGTAAATTTATAATATTTGAACATCTTGTATATCACATACCTTAACTCCAATTTCTTACAGTTTTTGCAACAGTGTTGCACAGAGTCTGAAGTTAAAAGTGTTAAATGTATATGTATCTCTACACATATTTAAGCCCATTTGTTATATTACAGTTGACGACAATATAAAACATATTTAACTCAAATGTAGTATGTGCAGAGTATAAATAATTCACAAAAAATATAAAATACTGTTGCAAAAGTAAGCCACACTTCTTTTTACTATATTGTAATTATTGTTATAGAACACACAGACATATAGAGAATAAATGTCATCAGCAAGTTCAGGAAATCAACTTGCATTTTTATGAAATTTCAAGAAATTGAGCTTTGTTTCCAATCAATATTCATCTCTTAAAGGGACTATTTGTAACTTTCAGAAATGCTTGTTAACAGCGACACCTGTGGCCGTGAAATCAACGAAAGTCAGCGTCGGGCTCGCGCTTGCTCGCTCTAAATATACCTGAACGAGCATCACTCAAAACAGTGAGGCGACACAAGTCAGCTAAAAGCACAATATCACTCTATATTTCAGCTGCTTGGCAGTAATGTTAGCTGACCAGACGAAGGTCTCTCCATGAACATGATTTAGATCTGATCCTAGTGTTGGCTTTTCCTGCCTAAGTGCAGGCTGAGGCAGCGGGGCTCTGCAGCGTGTCTCCCTGCTCTCTCCGCCCGCAGCCGGAGAGAGCAGAGGAGACACCGGCACCCGTAGGTAACGAGAAGACTACGTAAATCTCTGTAGAGCTCCGTCACTTCACAAGACACGGAAAACCTCTGTTGGTCTGGAGGAGCTGCAGCAGTTATTTCTGCACAAACGTCCCCTGTACATTCACTAGATATTCTCAGAGCTAAACTAACTCTTCTGCAGTGTGGAGTGAGCAGCGTTCACGTCTAGAGGTGGAGCGAGCTGAGCTGTCTGAGTGAAGGCGAGCAGGCAGAGGAGGAGGGTACAGCGGCTACACGCGAACGCGCATATGCGAGCGCACATGTGTGCCGACCCGCTACATTTATACGCTTACAAAGTTACAAATAGTCCCTTTAAATGAGAATAATGGTTGAATAATTCACTGTAGCCTAGGGTGAGACCTCAGCTTGGCTGGGATGATCGACAGTTGTCTACAACATAGATGGTACTTCAGGTTGGATCTGATGGTCTGATCTCTGATGCCATAGATGAGAGCGCTCAGACATCTGGGAAAAAGGATAATACACACATAAAGAATTGTCCGGATACGCAAGATTGCTAATCTGTCAGTGACTTTTGAGATGGCGATAAGCAAGTGGTTGTGTATAGTTGAAGAGAGACTGAGGCCCAGCTGCACCAGATGTAGCAACAGAGTGTTACGAGCCTTATGAGCTGAAGCTTTGTCTGTGGAGGCTGACCTGGCTGCTAAGATCACACCAATATAGGAGGAAGTGACTGCCACACCAGCTGATACAAACAGAAAATAAGCGAATGCTTTGTTATAGTCATCAGACATTCGGCCAAGCAGCATGTTTTCTGTGGTACAAAATTTTTCCATTTGAAGGCTCTCCATGTCCTCAAATGGAAAATCTAACAGTAAAATAACTAGTGTGAGGACATGTAGTGAACTGAAGGACCAAACCACAATGATACCCACTGCTGTGTTTCTGATGGTGATGATGGTAGCGTGCCTCAGTGGGTAGCACACAGCCACATATCTCTCCAGAGACATCAGCACCAGTGTGAGAGGGGAGATTACATTTATGAGATCAGCAAGCATGGCAAGAACACCACATACAGGATATGTTAGTTTTGCTCTACATGCAGCTATTAAATACAGTAACTGACTCAGTGCCATCTGTACAGTGTCTGCAAAAAGGAGGTTAAACAGAAGAATGTAACGGGAGGTCTCACGAAAGACCAATTTACTCCTCAAGGTGAATAACATGACCCCATTAATGAAGAGAAACACACAGCATGGTACTGTAATTGGAGCAGAAAACAATACAATTTCCAGTATTCCCCGTTTCTGTTGTCCAACTGTGATGTTGGTCTGAGATGAAGTTGCATACGACATAATAGAGACACATTTATGGTAGCCCCCTGAAATCGAGATGGAACATCTTTTTATCCAGATAGATAATAAATGTGACTAATCTGAAATAGCATTTAAGACCTTCAAACCACATTGACATTTGATGTTATTATAACACAATTATTCTTGCACAGTTTGTAATCTTAGAAAAGTAAAAAGAATCCATTGATTTTGCAGAGATGTCTATTTAGTTCACATGCAAAACAGAAAGTTAACCACATACATTTTCAGGCCATGCCTGATTCCATGTGAGCAGAAGTGGTCTGCAGGGTTTGATTGTCCTCACCTGCATTTGAAGAACTCATTCCCCACACCCACTTCACGTGATACCATCATACATTAACATGTTAATTAGATCTGTAAATATCAGTCATGGGTGATGTAATCCTTTCAAAGTTATTTCTGTATTTGTGTATGTTTCTTATAACATTTTAGATCTGATGTCATTCAGTGTCCGATATATTTCACATAAAAAACTTTAAACATTAAAACATTATATGCATGGAAAATTACAGTTTTCGAATTACACCGTGGCTTCTGGGGATCCCTATTTTTGGGGGGAGGGTGGCTACTGCACACAGTACTGTACTGCAATTTGTTATTGTCATCTACAGAGATTATTTGCATAAAAACATACTATTCAAATTATTATGATTATTTAAATATTTGCTTTGATTATAAAAAATCTTAGTCAGTTGTTAGGAAGTTAAACAGGTCATAATTCCGTCTCCAATATATATTTTATATTGATGTGAAAACATCTCCTTCAAACAAATGGATTTATTCAAGTTTCTTGCCAAAAACTTACTTTCACAAGATTACATTTAAACACATCATGACAACATTGTAATTTATCTTCACCCAATAGTTTTTACTGAGAAGAGCTTGAACGCCTTATAATGTAACTCAATGGAAACTCCGTTAACATTAGTAGCTCTGCTATTTATCCAGCAGCACTGTGCTGCCCACTGGCTTCTAACAGCTAACCTTACGAACACTCATCCTGCTGATTTCTACACGAATTTGTGGTTTACAGTGTCGCATTATCAGGGAAAAATAAGGTGCATCCCCTCAGGTTCAGCAGCGTCATTGTTTTGAGCGCTTTTTTTTCCTCTCCGCCGTTTTTCCGATCCTAAACAAACTGAAACATGATACAGCATGCGTATGCTTCATTGTGCATGCGTAATTGTCTTTAAGCATCAATAATAGGAAATGATAGTCACGGAGGCATGAAATGCCAAGGAATCAGACAACTACGGTTCTCTATTCCCATCACTATTATTTTCCCTGTCTGCCAAAGTGGCGGATATCCTGATGATTTCACCCGCCACTGCCAACAATTTACCCGCACTTGGCGGGTGATAATGTCAGACCCTGGTATTGAATTCATATCACGAGTAGAGATGGGTATCAAAGTATCGTAGCCTCCAGACTTTGGACAGAGCAGATTGAAATATCGCTTTTACATGTTTACATCTTTATGCTTGTTGAACGGGTGTATTAATAAATACTCGCAAAGTTTTTTTGCACTTACAGTAACAAGCATAGTTATCGTAGTTATCTTTACTTCACCTGGTTCACTATACTGTCCCCACCGCAGCCTCTCTGATCTGGTGTTTGCTGACTTCGCTGTGTGTTTGTGTGGAGATGCTGCAGCGTGATAATAAATTACAACAAAATGTAAAAAAGTAATGATAAGGGAACCGATAACGTTGGAGCTTATCAATACTACAGTCTTTAATAATTTAGCACCGCTGCCCGTTTATTTCCGGGTTTTTGGTACCCATTCCTAATTACGAATTATCGTCTGGGTCCGAATTGACATTCCGTTCGGTCCGGATGCAGACCTTGGTCTGGACTTTGAAAAGTCCTGCCCTAGTCCATGTCATCGTATTTACCTTTGTGAACATGACAACTCATCTTTCCAATTTGGAAGAATTAGGAGGAACGTAGAATTATTTAGGATTTTGTTGTTCGTTCTTCTTTTATTTAAATATCAGTAATCATGGCCTTGAAAGCATACATCTTTAAAGGAAATGTTTAGATTGTGACAACCACTGATCATAGTCCACAGACAAGGGATTTTGATAATTTGAAGAACGGTAGAGTAGTTAATAGAATATATTTCTTTTAAAAACATTTTGAAGCAGTTGATGGGGGAACTAAATATTGTAACTGATAAATAAGTCATTACAATTAAAGATTACAATGTTTATGATTTTATTTTACATAAAATTGAGGCAGTTAATGCACCTAAATACCTTATTCCTGAAAACATATTCTCTGATTCATCACCTTTGTGCACTGCTGTGTGTGAAGCTCATACAACCTGAACCAATATCCAAATGTATCACATTTTTTGAATGTTCCTTTAAAATTCTAATTTATTTAGACATTGTTTTTCATTGATTGACCTTTAACTTCACTCCCACAACACATGTAATCATATGTATTACAATACATGGTAATGGTATGTATTCATTAATGGAGCTATTAAGATCTGGGGTAAAAACAATATTCACACCTGAAAGTAACTTTTTATAGAATGTAAATTTATAATATTTGAACATCTTCTTTATCACATACCTTAACTCCAATTTCTTACAGTTTTTGCAACAGTGTTGCACAGAGTCTGAAGTTAAAAGTGTTCATGTATATGTATCTCTACACATATTTAAGCCCATTTGTTATATTACAGTTGACAACAATATAAAACATATTTAACTCAAATGTAGTATGTGCAGAGTATAAATAATTCACAAAAAATATAAAATACTGTTGCAAAAGTAAGCCACACTTCTTTTTACTATATTGTAATTATTGTTATAGAACACACAGACATATAGAGAATAAATGTCATCAGCAAGTTCAGGAAATCAACTTGCATTTTTATGAAATTTCAAGAAATTGAGCTTTGTTTCCAATCAATATTCATCTCTTAAAGGGACTATTTGTAACTTTCAGAAATGCTTGTTAACAGCGACACCTGTGGCCGTGAAATCAACGAAAGTCAGCGTCGGGCTCGCGCTTGCTCGCTCTAAATATACCTGAACGAGCATCGCTCAAAACAGTGAGGCGACACAAGTCAGCTAAAAGCACAATATCACTCTATATTTCAGCTGCTTGGCAGTAATGTTAGCTGACCAGACCAAGGTCTCTCCATGAACATGATTTAGATCTGATCCTAGTGTTGGCTTTTCCTGCCTAAGTGCAGGCTGAGGCAGCGGGGCTCTGCAGCGTGTCTCCCTGCTCTCTCCGCCCGCAGCCGGAGAGAGCAGAGGAGACACCGGCACCCGTAGGTAACGAGAAGACTACGTAAATCTCTGTAGAGCTCCGTCACTTCACAAGACACGGAAAACCTCTGTTGGTCTGGAGGAGCTGCAGCATTTATTTCTGCACAAACGTCCCCTGTGCATTCACTAGATATTCTCAGAGCTAAACTAACTCTTCTGCAGTGTGGAGTGAGCAGCGTTCACGTCTAGAGGTGGAGCGAGCTGAGCTGTCTGAGTGAAGGCGAGCAGGCAGAGGAGGAGGGTACAGCGGCTACACGCGAACGCGCATATGCGAGCGCACATGTGTGCCGACCCGCTACATTTATACGCTTACAAAGTTACAAATAGTCCCTTTAAATGAGAATAATGGTTGAATAATTCACTGTAGCCTAGGGTGAGACCTCAGCTTGGCTGGGATGATCGACAGTTGTCTACAACATAGATGGTACTTCAGGTTGGATCTGATGGTCTGATCTCTGATGCCATAGATGAGAGCGCTCAGACATCTGGGAAAAAGGATAATACACACATAAAGAATTGTCCGGATACGCAAGATTGCTAATCTGTCAGTGACTTTTGAGATGGCGATAAGCAAGTGGTTGTGTATAGTTGAAGAGAGACTGAGGCCCAGCTGCACCAGATGTAGCAACAGAGTGTTACGAGCCTTATGAGCTGAAGCTTTGTCTGTGGAGGCTGACCTGGCTGCTAAGATCACACCAATATAGGAGGAAGTGACTGCCACACCAGCTGATACAAACAGAAAATAAGCGAATGCTTTGTTATAGTCATCAGACATTCGGCCAAGCAGCATGTTTTCTGTGGTACAAAATTTTTCCATTTGAAGGCTCTCCATGTCCTCAAATGGAAAATCTAACAGTAAAATAACTAGTGTGAGGACATGTAGTGAACTGAAGGACCAAACCACAATGATACCCACTGCTGTGTTTCTGATGGTGATGATGGTAGCGTGCCTCAGTGGGTAGCACACAGCCACATATCTCTCCAGAGACATCAGCACCAGTGTGAGAGGGGAGATTACATTTATGAGATCAGCAAGCATGGCAAGAACACCACATACAGGATATGTTAGTTTTGCTCTACATGCAGCTATTAAATACAGTAACTGACTCAGTGCCATCTGTACAGTGTCTGCAAAAAGGAGGTTAAACAGAAGAATGTAACGGGAGGTCTCACGAAAGACCAATTTACTCCTCAAGGTGAATAACATGACCCCATTAATGAAGAGAAACACACAGCATGGTACTGTAATTGGAGCAGAAAACAATACAATTTCCAGTATTCCCCGTTTCTGTTGTCCAACTGTGATGTTGGCCTGAGATGAAGTTGCATACGACATAATAGAGACACATTTATGGTAGCCCCCTGAAATCGAGATGGAACATCTTTTTATCCAGATAGATAATAAATGTGACTAATCTGAAATAGCATTTAAGACCTTCAAACCACATTGACATTTGATGTTATTATAACACAATTATTCTTGCACAGTTTGTAATCTTAGAAAAGTAAAAAGAATCCATTGATTTTGCAGAGATGTCTATTTAGTTCACATGCAAAACAGAAAGTTAACCACATACATTTTCAGGCCATGCCTGATTCCATGTGAGCAGAAGTGGTCTGCAGGGTTTGATTGTCCTCACCTGCATTTGAAGAACTCATTCCCCACACCCACTTCACGTGATACCATCATACATTAACATGTTAATTAGATCTGTAAATATCAGTCATGGGTGATGTAATCCTTTCAAAGTTATTTCTGTATTTGTGTATGTTTCTTATAACATTTTAGATCTGATGTCATTCAGTGTCCGATATATTTCACATAAAAAACTTTAAACATTAAAACATTATATGCATGGAAAATTACAGTTTTCGAATTACACCGTGGCTTCTGGGGATCCCTATTTTTGGGGGGAGGGTGGCTACTGCACACAGTACTGTACTGCAATTTGTTATTGTCATCTACAGAGATTATTTGCATAAAAACATACTATTCAAATTATTATGATTATTTAAATATTTGCTTTGATTATAAAAAATCTTAGTCAGTTGTTAGGAAGTTAAACAGGTCATAATTCCGTCTCCAATATATATTTTATATTGATGTGAAAACATCTCCTTCAAACAAATGGATTTATTCAAGTTTCTTGCCAAAAACTTACTTTCACAAGATTACATTTAAACACATCATGACAACATTGTAATTTATCTTCACCCAATAGTTTTTACTGAGAAGAGCTTGAACGCCTTATAATGTAACTCAATGGAAACTCCGTTAACATTAGTAGCTCTGCTATTTATCCAGCAGCACTGTGCTGCCCACTGGCTTCTAACAGCTAACCTTACGAACACTCATCCTGCTGATTTCTACACGAATTTGTGGTTTACAGTGTCGCATTATCAGGGAAAAATAAGGTGCATCCCCTCAGGTTCAGCAGCGTCATTGTTTTGAGCGCTTTTTTTTCCTCTCCGCCGTTTTTCCGATCCTAAACAAACTGAAACATGATACAGCATGCGTATGCTTCATTGTGCATGCGTAATTGTCTTTAAGCATCAATAATAGGAAATGATAGTCACGGAGGCATGAAATGCCAAGGAATCAGACAACTACGGTTCTCTATTCCCATCACTATTATTTTCCCTGTCTGCCAAAGTGGCGGATATCCTGATGATTTCACCCGCCACTGCCAACAATTTACCCGCACTTGGCGGGTGATAATGTCAGACCCTGGTATTGAATTCATATCACGAGTAGAGATGGGTATCAAAGTATCGTAGCCTCCAGACTTTGGACAGAGCAGATTGAAATATCGCTTTTACATGTTTACATCTTTATGCTTGTTGAACGGGTGTATTAATAAATACTCGCAAAGTTTTTTTGCACTTACAGTAACAAGCATAGTTATCGTAGTTATCTTTACTTCACCTGGTTCACTATACTGTCCCCACCGCAGCCTCTCTGATCTGGTGTTTGCTGACTTCGCTGTGTGTTTGTGTGGAGATGCTGCAGCGTGATAATAAATTACAACAAAATGTAAAAAAGTAATGATAAGGGAACCGATAACGTTGGAGCTTATCAATACTACAGTCTTTAATAATTTAGCACCGCTGCCCGTTTATTTCCGGGTTTTTGGTACCCATTCCTAATTACGAATTATCGTCTGGGTCCGAATTGACATTCCGTTCGGTCCGGATGCAGACCTTGGTCTGGACTTTGAAAAGTCCTGCCCTAGTCCATGTCATCGTATTTACCTTTGTGAACATGACAACTCATCTTTCCAATTTGGAAGAATTAGGAGGAACGTAGAATTATTTAGGATTTTGTTGTTCGTTCTTCTTTTATTTAAATATCAGTAATCATGGCCTTGAAAGCATACATCTTTAAAGGAAATGTTTAGATTGTGACAACCACTGATCATAGTCCACAGACAAGGGATTTTGATAATTTGAAGAACGGTAGAGTAGTTAATAGAATATATTTCTTTTAAAAACATTTTGAAGCAGTTGATGGGGGAACTAAATATTGTAACTGATAAATAAGTCATTACAATTAAAGATTACAATGTTTATGATTTTATTTTACATAAAATTGAGGCAGTTAATGCACCTAAATACCTTATTCCTGAAAACATATTCTCTGATTCATCACCTTTGTGCACTGCTGTGTGTGAAGCTCCTACAACCTGAACCAATATCCAAATGTATCACATTTTTTGAATGTTCCTTTAAAATTCTAATTTATTTAGACATTGTTTTTCATTGATTGACCTTTAACTTCACTCCCACAACACATGTAATCATATGTATTACAATACATGGTAATGGTATGTATTCATTAATGGAGCTATTAAGATCTGGGGTAAAAACAATATTCACACCTGAAAGTAACTTTTTATAGAATGTAAATTTATAATATTTGAACATCTTCTTTATCACATACCTTAACTCCAATTTCTTACAGTTTTTGCAACAGTGTTGCACAGAGTCTGAAGTTAAAAGTGTTCATGTATATGTATCTCTACACATATTTAAGCCCATTTGTTATATTACAGTTGACAACAATATAAAACATATTTAACTCAAATGTAGTATGTGCAGAGTATAAATAATTCACAAAAAATATAAAATACTGTTGCAAAAGTAAGCCACACTTCTTTTTACTATATTGTAATTATTGTTATAGAACACACAGACATATAGAGAATAAATGTCATCAGCAAGTTCAGGAAATCAACTTGCATTTTTATGAAATTTCAAGAAATTGAGCTTTGTTTCCAATCAATATTCATCTCTTAAAGGGACTATTTGTAACTTTCAGAAATGCTTGTTAACAGCGACACCTGTGGCCGTGAAATCAACGAAAGTCAGCGTCGGGCTCGCGCTTGCTCGCTCTAAATATACCTGAACGAGCATCGCTCAAAACAGTGAGGCGACACAAGTCAGCTAAAAGCACAATATCACTCTATATTTCAGCTGCTTGGCAGTAATGTTAGCTGACCAGACCAAGGTCTCTCCATGAACATGATTTAGATCTGATCCTAGTGTTGGCTTTTCCTGCCTAAGTGCAGGCTGAGGCAGCGGGGCTCTGCAGCGTGTCTCCCTGCTCTCTTCGCCCGCAGCCGGAGAGAGCAGAGGAGACACCGGCACCCGTAGGTAACGAGAAGACTACGTAAATCTCTGTAGAGCTCCGTCACTTCACAAGACACGGAAAACCTCTGTTGGTCTGGAGGAGCTGCAGCATTTATTTCTGCACAAACGTCCCCTGTGCATTCACTAGATATTCTCAGAGCTAAACTAACTCTTCTGCAGTGTGGAGTGAGCAGCGTTCACGTCTAGAGGTGGAGCGAGCTGAGCTGTCTGAGTGAAGGCGAGCAGGCAGAGGAGGAGGGTACAGCGGCTACACGCGAACGCGCATATGCGAGCGCACATGTGTGCCGACCCGCTACATTTATACGCTTACAAAGTTACAAATAGTCCCTTTAAATGAGAATAATGGTTGAATAATTCACTGTAGCCTAGGGTGAGACCTCAGCTTGGCTGGGATGATCGACAGTTGTCTACAACATAGATGGTACTTCAGGTTGGATCTGATGGTCTGATCTCTGATGCCATAGATGAGAGCGCTCAGACATCTGGGAAAAAGGATAATACACACATAAAGAATTGTCCGGATACGCAAGATTGCTAATCTGTCAGTGACTTTTGAGATGGCGATAAGCAAGTGGTTGTGTATAGTTGAAGAGAGACTGAGGCCCAGCTGCACCAGATGTAGCAACAGAGTGTTACGAGCCTTATGAGCTGAAGCTTTGTCTGTGGAGGCTGACCTGGCTGCTAAGATCACACCAATATAGGAGGAAGTGACTGCCACACCAGCTGATACAAACAGAAAATAAGCGAATGCTTTGTTATAGTCATCAGACATTCGGCCAAGCAGCATGTTTTCTGTGGTACAAAATTTTTCCATTTGAAGGCTCTCCATGTCCTCAAATGGAAAATCTAACAGTAAAATAACTAGTGTGAGGACATGTAGTGAACTGAAGGACCAAACCACAATGATACCCACTGCTGTGTTTCTGATGGTGATGATGGTAGCGTGCCTCAGTGGGTAGCACACAGCCACATATCTCTCCAGAGACATCAGCACCAGTGTGAGAGGGGAGATTACATTTATGAGATCAGCAAGCATGGCAAGAACACCACATACAGGATATGTTAGTTTTGCTCTACATGCAGCTATTAAATACAGTAACTGACTCAGTGCCATCTGTACAGTGTCTGCAAAAAGGAGGTTAAACAGAAGAATGTAACGGGAGGTCTCACGAAACACCAATTTACTCCTCAAGGTGAATAACATGACCCCATTAATGAAGAGAAACACACAGCATGGTACTGTAATTTGAGCAGAAAACAATACAATTTCCAGTATTCCCCATTTCTGTTGTCCAACTGTGATGTTGGTCTGAGATGAAGTTGCATACGACATAATAGAGACACATTTATGGTAGCCCCCTGAAATCGAGATGGAACATCTTTTTATCCAGATAGATAATAAATGTGACTAATCTGAAATAGCATTTAAGACCTTCAAACCACATTGACATTTGATGTTATTATAACACAATTATTCTTGCACAGTTTGTAATCTTAGAAAAGTAAAAAAAATCCATTGATTTTGCAGAGATGTCTATTTAGTTCACATGCAAAACAGAAAGTTAACCACATACATTTTCAGGCCATGCTTGATTCCATGTGAGCAGAACTGGTCTGCAGGGTTTGATTGTCCTCACCTGCATTTGAAGAACTCATTCCCCACACCCACTTCACGTGATACCATCATACATTAACATGTTAATTAGATCTGTAAATATCAGTCATGGGTGATGTAATCCTTTCAAAGTTATTTCTGTATTTGTGTATGTTTCTTATAACATTTTAGATCTGATGTCATTCAGTGTCCGATATATTTCACATAAAAAACTTTAAACATTAAAACATTATATGCATGGAAAATTACAGTTTTCGAATTACACCGTGGCTTCTGGGGATCCCTATTTTTTGGGGGAGGGTGGCTACTGCACACAGTACTGTACTGCAATTTTTTATTGTCATCTACAGAGATTATTTGCATAAAAACATACTATTCAAATTATTATGATTATTTAAATATTTGCTTTGATTATAAAAAATCTTAGTCAGTTGTTAGGAAGTTAAACAGGTCATAATTCTGTCTCCAATATATATTTTATATTGATGTGAAAACATCTCCTTCAAACAAATGGATTTATTCAAGTTTCTTGCCAAAAACTTACTTTCACAAGATTACATTTAAACACATCATGACAACGTTGTAATTTATCTTCACCCAATAGTTTTTACTGAGAAGAGCTTGAACGCCTTATAATGTAACTCAATGGAAACTCCGTTAACGTTAGTAGCTCTGCTATTTATCCAGCAGCACTGTGCTGCCCACTGGCTTCTAACAGCTAACCTTACGAACACTCATCCTGCTGATTTCTACACGAATTTGTGGTTTACAGTGTCGCATTATCAGGGAAAAATAAGGTGCATCCCCTCAGGTTTAATAGTGTCATGCTTTTGAGCTCTTATTTTTTGTGGCGGGTGCTAATGTCAGACCCTGGTATTGTATTCATAACACTAGTAGAGATGGATATCGAGGTATGGTAGCCTCCAGACTTTGGACAGAGCAGATTGAAATATCACTTTTACATGTTTAAATGTTTATGCTTGTTGAACAGGTGTATTGATAAATTATCAGCTTTTTACTCGCAAATTTTTTTGCACTTACAGTAACAAGCATAATTAGTAGTTAGCATCGTAGTTACCTTCACTTTACCGGATTCACTTTACTGTCCCCACCGCAGCTTCTCTGATCTGCTGTTTGCTGACTTCGCTGTGTGTTTGTGTGTAGTTGTAGGAACTCAGCTCTGACACAGAGCAGAGGAGATGCTGCAGCGTGATAATAAATTACACCAAAATGTAAAAAAGTAATGATAAGGGAACCGATAACGTTGGAGCTTATCAATACTACAGTCTTTAATAATTTAGCACCGCTGCCCGTTTAATACCGGGTTTTGGTACCCATTCCTAATTACGAGGTATGGTCTGGGTCCGGATTGACATTCCGTTCGGTTCAGATGCGAACCTTGGTCTGGACTTTGAGAAGTCCTGTCCTAGTCCATGTCATCGTATTTCTCTTTGTGAACATCTGTTGTCATGTTCCCAAAGGGAAATAGGGGCAGGACTTCTCATAGTCCAGGCCAAGGTCCACATCCGTCCGAACGAAATGTCAATCCGGACCTAGACCAGTAAAGTGGCTCCATGTGTCCATGACAATACACGCAGCAGCGTGGCTGCTACAGGAATTCTCCCGGGTGAACTGGGCACTTGGTTGTCTGTTTTGCACATACACTGCAGCTAGCGCACCGCTGCATGTGACGCACTAATGTTGTCGGTTAACAGTTAATAATCGGTTATTGAGGATCGGTTATCGGTTATAAAAAAAATTAAAAACTAGCTTCCCTATTTGGTACCCATTCCTAAATACTAGGTAAGGTCTGGGTCCGGATTGAGATTCCTTTAGGTCCAGATGCGGACCTTGGTCTGGACTTTGAAAAGTCCTGCCCTAGTCCATGTCATCGTATTTACCTTTGTGAATATGACAACAGCATCTTTTCAATTTGGAAGAATAAGGAGAAAGGTAGAATTATTTAGGATTTTGTTGTTCGTACTTCTTTAATTTAAATATCAGTAATCATGGCCTTGAAAGCATATATCTTTAAAGGAAATGTTCAGATTGTGACAACTACTGATCATACACAACAGACAAAGGGATTTTGATAATTTGAAGAACGGTAGAGTAGTTAATAAAATATATTTCTTTTAAAAATATTTTGAAGCAGTTGATGGGGGAACTAAATATTGTAACTAATACATACGTCATTACAATTAAAGATTACAATGCATATGATTTTATTTTGCATAAAATTGAGGCAGTTAATGCACCTAAATACCTTATTCCTGAAAACATATTCTCTGATTCATCACCTTTGTGCACTGCTGTGTGTGAAGCTCATACAACCTGAACCAATATCCAAATGTATCACATTTTTTGAATGTTCCTTTAAAATTGTAAATTGATTTTGACATCTTTTTTCATTGATTGACCTTTAACTTCACTTCCACAACACATGTAATCATATGTATAACAATACATGGTAAGTGTATGTATTCATTAATGGAAGTATTAATATCTGGGGTAAAAACAATATTAACACCTGAAAGTAACTTTTTATAGAAAGTAAATTTATAATATTTTAACATCTTGTTTATCACATACCTGAACTGTAAATTCTTACAAATTGTACAACAGTGTTACACAGAGTCTAAAGTTAAAAGTGTTTAATGTATATGTATCTCTACACATATTAAACTCATTTGTTATATTACAGTTGATGACAATGGAAAACATATTTAACTCAAATGTAGTATGTGCAGAGTATCAATAATTCAGAAAAAATATAAAATACTGTTGAAAAACTAAGCCACACTTATTTTACTATATTGTAATTATTGATTAAGAACACCGACATATAGAGAATAAATGTCATTAGCAAGTATAGCAAATCAACTTGCATTTTTATAAAATGAAATGCTTCAATTCATATATTATGTTTACAGTTTCAAGAAATTGAGCTTTATTTCCAATCACTATTCATCTCTTAAATGAGAATAATGGTTGAATAATTCACTGTAGCCTAGGGTGAGACCTCAGCCTTGGCTGGGATGATCAACAGTTTCAGTCTACAACATAGATGGTACTTCAGGTTGGATCTGATGGTCTGATCTCTGATGCCATAGATGAGAGCGCTCAGACATCTGGGAAAAAGGATAATACACACATAAAGAATTGTCCGGATACGCACGATTGCTAATCTGTCAGTGACTTTTGAGATGGCGATAACCAAGGGGTTGTAAATGGTTGAAGAGAGACTGAGGCCCAGCTGCACCAGATGCAGCAGCAGAGTGTTACGAGCCTTATGAGCTGAAGCTTTGTCTGTGGAGGCTGACCTGGCTGCTAAGATCACACCAATATAGGAGGAAGTGACTGCCACACCAGCTGATACAAACAGAAAATAAGAAAACGCTTTTTTATAGTCATCAGACATTCGGCCAAGCAGCATGTTTTCTGGGGCACAAAACTTTTCCATCTGCAGGCTCTCCATGTCCTCAAATGGAAAATCTAACAGTAAAATAACTTGTGTGAGGATATTTAGTGAACTGAAGGACCAAACCACAACGATAGAAGATGATGTGTTTCTGATGGTGATGATGGTAGCGTGCCTCAGTGGGTAGCACACAGCCACATATCTCTCCAGAGACATCAGCACCAGTATGAGAGGGGAGATTACATTTGTGAGATCAGCAAGCATGGCAAGAACACCACATACAGGATATGTTAATGTTATTTTACATGTGGCCAGTAGGTACAGTAACAGGCTTAGTGCCATCTGTACAGTGTCTGCAAAAAGGAGGTTAAACAGAAGAATGTAACGGGAGGTCTCACGAAACACCAATTTACTCCTCAAGGTGAATAACATGACCCCATTAATGAAGAGGAACACACAGCATGGTACTGTAATTTGAGTAGAAAATACAATTTCCAGTATTCCCCATTTCTGTTGTCCAACTGTGATGTTGGTCTGAGATGAAGTTGCATACGACATAATAGAGACACATTTATAGGAGCCTGTTAAAATCGAGATGGAAAATCTTTTTATCCAGATAAATAATAAATTTGACTAATCTGAAATAGCATTTAAGACCTTCAAAGCCCATTGACATTTTGATGTAATTATAACACAGAAACACAATTATTCTTACACAGTTTGTAATCATAGTAAAGTAAAAAATCCATTGATTTTGCAGAGATGTCTATTAAGTTCATATGCAAAACAGAAAGTTAACCACATACTTTTTCAGTCCATGCCCGATTCCATGTGAGCAGAACTGGTCTGCAGGGTTTGATTGTCCTCACCTGCATTTGAAGAACTCATTCCTCACACCCACTTCACGTGATACCATCACGCATAAGCATGGTAACTAGATCTGTTAAAATCAGTAATGGGTGATGTAATCCTTTCAAAGTTATTCCTCAATACCCTAGTCTAGGGGTCCTCAAACTTATTACACAAAGGTCTGCATATGATTTTTATTCAAGGTCAGAGGTGCAGAATGAGTGGCAATAAGAAAATACTAAAATAACATCATAACGTATTGTACAGGGTCTGAAATCAACTTCTTTCACTTCCTGCCACTTTAGCAGACAAGTATTTTTTTTCATCTGCCTCAGAAATTTTATCTGCCACTTTTGAAATCACGGCGCTAAATGAAGGAATAACATTTTAGATCTGATGTCATTCAGTGTTCGATATATTTCACATAAAAAACTTTAAACATTAAAACATTATATGCATGGACAATTGCAGTGTTCGAATTACACCGTGGCTTCCGGGGATCCCTATTTTCTGTACACAGTACTGTACTGTACTTTGTTATTGTCATCTACAGAGGTTATTTGCATAAAAACATACAATTCAAATTATTATGATTATTTAAATATTTGCTTTGATTAAAAAAATCTTGGTATGTGGTTATGAAGTTATACAGCTTATAATTCCCTCTGTAATATAGATTTTATATTGATGTGAAAACATCTTCAAAGAAATGGATTCATTCAAGTTTCTCGCCAAAAACTTAATTTTACAAGATTGCATTTGAACACATCATGATAATGTTGGAATTTACCTTCACCCAATAGTAATTTTACTGAGCAGAGCTTGAACGCCTCATAGTGTAACTCAATGGAACCTCCGTTAACATTAGTAGCTCCACTATTTATCCAGCAGGACTGTGCTGCCCACTGGCTTCTAACAGCTAACGTTATGAACACTCATCCTGCTGATTTCAGCACGAATTTGTTGTTCACAGTGTCGCATTATCAGGGAAATATAAGGTGCATCCCCTCAGGTTTAGTAGCGTCATGCTTTTGAGCGTTTTTTTTCTCTCCGCCGTTTCTACGATCCAAAACAAACTGAAACATGATACAGCGTGCGTATGCAGCATTGTGCATGCGTAACTGTCGTTAAGCATCAATAAGAGGAAACAATAGTCACGGAGGCATGAAATGCCAAGGAATCAGACAACTACTGTTCTCTATTCCCATCACTAGCATTTTCCCTGTCTGCCAAAGTGGCGGATGTCCTGATGATTTCACCCGCCACTGCCAACAATTTACCCGCATTTGGCGGGTGGCGGGTGCTAATTTCAGACCCTGGTATTGTATTCATAACATGAGTAGAGATGGATATCGAAGTATCGTAGCCTCCAGACTTTGGACAGAGCAGATTGAAATATCACTTTTACATGTTTACATCTTTATGCTTGTTGAACAGGTGTATTGATAAATTATCAGCTTTTTACTCGCTAAGTTTTTTTGCACTTACAGTAAAAAGCATGGTTATCGTAGTTATCTTTACTTCACCGGATTCACTTTACTGTCCCCACCGCAGCTTCTCTGATCTGCTGTTTGCTGACTTCGCTGCGTGTTTGTGTGTAGTTGTAGGAACTCAGCTCTGACACAGAGCAGAGGAGATGCTGCAGCATGATAATAAATTACAACAAAATGTAAAAAAGTAATGATAAGGGAACCGATAACGTTGGAGCTTATCAATACTACAGTCTTTAATAATTTAGCACCGCTGCCCGTTTAATACCGGGTTTTGGTACCCATTCCTAATTACGAGGTATGGTCTGGGTTCGGATTGACATTCCGTTCGGCCCGGATGCAGACCTTGGTCTGGACTTTGAGAAGTCCTGCCCTAGTCCATGTCATCGTATTTGCCTTTGTGAACATGACAACAGCATCTTTCCAATTTGGAAGAATTAGGAGGAATGAGAAGAATTATTTAGGATTTTGTTGTTCGTACTTCTTTTATTTAAATATCAGTAATCATGGCCTTGAAAGCATACATCTTTAAAGGAAATGTTCAGATTGTGACAACCACTGATCATACACCACAGACAAGGGATTTTGATAATTTGAAGAACGGTAGAGTAGTTAATAGAATATATTTCTTTTAAAAATATTTTGAAGCAGTTGATGGGGGAACTAAATATTGTAACTAATAAATAAGTCATTAGAATTAAAGATTACAATGCATATGATTTTATTCAGCATAAAATTGAGGCAGTTAATGCACCTAAATACCTTATACCTGAAAAAATATTCTCTGATTCATCACCTTTGTGCACTGCTGTGTGTGAAGCTCATACAACCTGAACCAATATCCAAATGTATCACATTTTTTGAATGTTCCTTTAAAATTCTAATTTATTTCGACATTGTTTTACGTTGATTGACCTTTAACTTCACTCCCACAACACATGTTATCATATCTATTACATTACATGGTATTTTTATGTATTAATTAATGGAGCAATTAATATCTGGTGTAAAAACAATATTAACACCTAAAAGTAACTTTTTATAGAAAGTAAATTTATATTATTTGAACATTTTGTTTATCACATACCTTAACTCTAATTTCTTGCAAATTTTGCAACAGGTTACACAGAGTCTGAAGTTAAAAGTGTTCATGTATATGTATCTCTACACATATTTAAACCCATTTGTTGTATTACAGTTGATGACAATATAAAACATATTAATCTCAAATGTAGTATGTGCGGAGTATAAATAATTCAGAAAAAATATAAAAAACTTGCAAAACTAAGCCACAATTATTTTCATATATTGTAATTATTAATATAGAACACACAGACATATAGAGAAATAAATGTCATTAGCAAGAGTAGGAAATTAACTTGCATTTTTATGAAATGTAATGCTTTTTATCATATTCTATGTATAACATTTCAAGAAATTGAGCTTTATTTCCAATCACTATTCATCTCTTAAATGAGAATAATGGTTGAATAATTCACTGTAGCCTAGGGTGAGACCTCAGCCTTGGCTGGGATGAGCGACAGTTTCAGTCTACAACATAGATGGTACTTCAGGTTGGATCTGATGGTCTGATCTCTGATGCCATAGATGAGAGCGCTCAGACATCTGGGAAAAAGGATAATACACACATAAAGAATTGTCCGGATACGCACGATTGCTAGTCCGTCAGTGACTTTTGAGATGGCGAAAACCACGGGGTTGTAAATGGTTGAAGAGAGACTGAGGCCCAGCTGCACCAGATGCAGCAGCAGAGTGTTACGAGCCTTATGAGCTGAAGCTTTGTCTGTGGAGGCTGACCTGGCTGCTAAGATCACACCAATATAGGAGGAAGTGACTGCCACACCAGCTGATACAAACAGAAAATAAGAAAACGCTTTGTCATAATCATCAGACATTCGGCCAAGCAGCATGTTTTCTGGGGCACAAAACCTTTCCATCTGCAGGCTCTCCATGTCCTCAAATGGAAAATCTAACAGTAAAATAACTTGTGTGAGGATATTTAGTGAACTGAAGGACCAAACCACAACGATAGAAGATGATGTGTTTCTGATGGTGATGATGGTAGCGTGCCTCAGTGGGTAGCACACAGCCACACATCTCTCCAGAGACATCAGCACCAGTATGAGAGGGGAGATTACATTTGTGAGTTTAGCAAGCATGGCAAGAACACCACATACAGGATATGTTAATGTTATTTTACATGTGGCCAGTAGGTATAGTAACAGGCTCAGTGCCATCTGTACAGTGTCTGCAAAAAGGAGGTTAAACAGAAGAATGTAACGGGAGGTCTCACGAAACACCAATTTACTCCTCAAGGTGAATAACATGACCCCATTAATGAAGAGAAACACACAGCATGGTACTGTAATTTGAGCAGAAAACAATACAATTTCCAGTATTCCCCATTTCTGTTGTCCAACTGTGATGTTGGTCTGAGATGAAGTTGCATACGACATAATAGAGACACATTTATGGTAGCCCCCTGAAATCGAGATGGAACATCTTTTTATCCAGATAGATAATAAATGTGACTAATCTGAAATAGCATTTAAGACCTTCAAACCACATTGACATTTTGATGTTATTATAACACAATTATTCTTGCACAGTTTGTAATCTTAGAAAAGTAAAAAAAATCCATTGATTTTGCAGAGATGTCTATTTAGTTCACATGCAAAACAGAAAGTTAACCACATACATTTTCAGGCCATGCCTGATTCCATGTGAGCAGAACTGGTCTGCAGGGTTTGATTGTCCTCACCTGCATTTGAAGAACTCATTCCCCACACCCACTTCACGTGATACCATCATACATTAACATGTTAATTAGATCTGTAAATATCAGTCATGGGTGATGTAATCCTTTCAAAGTTATTTCTGTATTTGTGTATGTTTCTTATAACATTTTAGATCTGATGTCATTCAGTGTCCGATATATTTCACATAAAAAACTTTAAACATTAAAACATTATATGCATGGAAAATTACAGTTTTCGAATTACACCGTGGCTTCTGGGGATCCCTATTTTTTGGGGGAGGGTGGCTACTGCACACAGTACTGTACTGCAATTTGTTATTGTCATCTACAGAGATTATTTGCATAAAAACATACTATTCAAATTATTATGATTATTTAAATATTTGCTTTGATTATAAAAAATCTTAGTCAGTTGTTAGGAAGTTAAACAGGTCATAATTCTGTCTCCAATATATATTTTATATTGATGTGAAAACATCTCCTTCAAACAAATGGATTTATTCAAGTTTCTTGCCAAAAACTTACTTTCACAAGATTACATTTAAACACATCATGACAACGTTGTAATTTATCTTCACCCAATAGTTTTTACTGAGAAGAGCTTGAACGCCTTATAATGTAACTCAATGGAAACTCCGTTAACGTTAGTAGCTCCGCTATTTATCCAGCAGCACTGTGCTGCCCACTGGCTTCTAACAGCTAACCTTACGAACACTCATCCTGCTGATTTCTACACGAATTTGTGGTTTACAGTGTCGCATTATCAGGGAAAAATAAGGTGCATCCCCTCAGGTTTAATAGTGTCATGCTTTTGAGCTCTTATTTTTTGTGGCGGGTGCTAATGTCAGACCCTGGTATTGTATTCATAACACTAGTAGAGATGGATATCGAGGTATGGTAGCCTCCAGACTTTGGACAGAGCAGATTGAAATATCACTTTTACATGTTTAAATGTTTATGCTTGTTGAACAGGTGTATTGATAAATTATCAGCTTTTTACTCGCAAAGTTTTTTTGCACTTACAGTAACAAGCATAATTAGTAGTTAGCATCGTAGTTACCTTCACTTTACCGGATTCACTTTACTGTCCCCACCGCAGCTTCTCTGATCTGCTGTTTGCTGACTTCGCTGTGTGTTTGTGTGTAGTTGTAGGAACTCAGCTCTGACACAGAGCAGAGGAGATGCTGCAGCGTGATAATAAATTACACCAAAATGTAAAAAAGTAATGATAAGGGAACCGATAACGTTGGAGCTTATCAATACTACAGTCTTTAATAATTTAGCACTGGTGCCCGTTTATTTCCGGGTTTTTGGTACCCATTCCTAATTACGAATTATCGTCTGGGTCCGAATTGACATTCCGTTCGGTCCGGATGCAGACCTTGGTCTGGACTTTGAAAAGTCCTGCCCTAGTCCATGTCATCGTATTTACCTTTGTGAACATGACAACTCATCTTCATGGGGGACCACACCTCGGCCACTCTGAACCTGAGCACTGGAACACCACAGGGGTGCGTCCTCAGTCCTTTTCTCTACTCCCTCTTCACATATGACTGCTCAACTATTCACCCCACCAACACCGTGGACAAATTTGCAGTCGACACTGCTGTAGTAGGACTGATAACCAACAACAACGAGACAGCCTACAGGGAGGAGATCCAACATCTGACACAATGGTGTTCCCATAACAACCTGGATTTAAACACAACACACACAAACAGACTACGAAACAGCTTTTACCCACAGGCTGTCAAGTGTGTAAAACCCCCCCTCAAAGGCTGAGGACACTAGCTGCTGAACCATAATTTGCACTTTATGATGATCCACTTATTTATTGTTCTACTTTGTGACTGAATGTTTTAATGTTTGTTTTTCACTGCAAAGAGCTGCTAAACTATTTTTCGTTGTTTTCAATGACAATGACAATAAAGTCTATCTATCTATCTATCTAACAGCATCTTTCCAATTTGGAAGAATCAGGATAAATGTAGAATCATTTAGGATTTTGTTGTTCGTACTTCTTTAATTTAAATATCAGTAATCATGGCCTTGAAAGCATATATCTTTAAAGGAAATGTTTCGATTGTGACAACCACTGATCATACACCACAGACAAGGGACTTTGATAATTTGAAAAACAGTAGAGGAGTTAATAGAACATATTTCTTTTAAAAATACTTTGAAGCGGTTGATGGAGGAACTAAATATTGTAACTGATAAATAAGTCATTACGATTAAAGATTACAATGAATATGATTCTATTTTGCATAAAATAGACCTTGATAATGCACCGAAATACCTTATTTCTGAAAACATATTCTCTGATTCATCACCTTTGTGCACTGCTGTGTGTGAAGCTCCTACAACCTGAACCAATATCCAAATGTATCACATTTTTTGAATGTTCCTTTAAAATTCTAATTTAATTTAAACATTGTTTTTCATTGATTGACCTTTAACTTCACTCCCACAACACGTGTAATCATATGTATTACAATACATGATCATTGTATGTATTCATTAATGGAGCTATTAATATCTGGGGTAAAAACAATATTCACACCTGGAAGTAACTTTTTATAGAAAGTAAATTTATAATATTTGAACATCTTGTTTATCACATACCTTAACTCTAATTTCTTACAGTTTTTGCAACAGTGTTGCACAGAGTCTGAAGTTAAAAGTGTTCATGTATATGTATCTCTACACATATTTAAACCCATTTGTTATATTACAGTTGACGACAATATAAAACATATTTAACTCAAATGTAGTATGTGCAGAGTATAAATAATTCAGAAAAAATATAAAATACTGTTGCAAAACTAAGCCACACTTTTTTTTTACTATATTGTAATTATTGATATAGAACACACAGACATATAGAGAATAAATGTCATCAGCAAGTTCAGGAAATCAACTTTCATTTTTATGAAATTTCAAGAAATTGAGAGCTTTGTTTACAATCAATATTCATCTCTTAAATGAGAGTAATGGTTGAATAATTCACTGTAGCCTAGGGTGAGACCTCAGCCTTGGCTGGGATTATCGACAGTTGTCTACAACATAGATGGTACTTCAGGTTGGATCTGATGGTCTGATCTCTGATGCCATAGATGAGAGCGCTCAGACATCTGGGAAAAAGGATAATACACACATAAAGAAAACTCTGGATGCGAAAGATTGATAATCTGTCAGTGACTTTTGAGATGGCGATAACCACGGGGATGTAAATGGTTGAAGAGAGACTGAGACCCAGCTGCACCAGATGCAGCAGCAGAGTGTTACGAGCCTTATGAGCTGAAGCTTTGTCTGTGGAGGCTGACCTGGCTGCTAAGATCACACCAATATAGGAGGAAGTGACTGCCACACCAGCTGATACAAATACAAAATAAGCAAATGCTTTCTCATAATCATCAGACATTCGGCCAAGCAGCATGTTTTCTGTGGTACAAAATGTTTCCATCTGCAGGCTCTCCATGTCCTCAAATGGAAAATCTAACAGTAAAATAACTTGTGTGAGGATATTTAGTGAACTGAAGGACCAAACCACAGTGATAGCCACTGCTGTGTTTCTGATGGTGATGATGGTAGCGTGCCTCAGTGGGTAGCACACAGCCACATATCGCTCCAGAGACATCAGCACCAGTGTGAGAGGGGAGATTGCAGTTGTGAGAAAGGTGAACATGACGAGAACGCCACACACAGGATATGTTAGTTTTACTCTACAAGCAGCCAGTAGGTACATTAACTGACTCAGTGCCATCTGTACAGTGTCTGCAAAAAGGAGGTTAAACAGAAGAATGTAACGGGAGGTCTCACGAAACACCAATTTACTCCTCAAGGTGAATAACATGGTCCAATTAATGAAGAGAAAAAAACAGCATGGCACCGTAATTGGAGCAGAAAACAATACAATTTCCAGTATTCCCCGTTTCTGTTGTCCAACAGTAATGTTGGTCTGAGATGAAGTTGCATTCAACATAATAGAGACACATTTATAGGAGCCCTTGGAAATCTAGATGGAACATCTTTTTATCCAGATAGATAACAAATTTGACTAATCTGAAATAGCATTTAAGACCTTCAAACCCCATTGACATTTTGATGTTATTACAACACAGAAACACAATTATTCTTGCCCAGTTTGTAATCTTAGAAAAGCAAAAAAATCCATTGTTTTTGCAGAGATGTCTATTCAGTTCACATGCAAAACAGAAAGTTAACCACATACATTTTCAGGCCATGCCTGATTCCATGTGAGCAGAACTGGTCTGCAGAGTTTTATTGTCCTCATATGCGTTTTAAGAACTCATTCCTCACACCCACTTCACGTGATACCATCACATATTAACATGGTAACTAGATCTGTAAACATCAGTAATGGGTGATGTAATCCTTTCAAAGTTATTTCTCAATGGGTTCTCAAACTTATTACTCAAAGGTCTGCATCTGAGTTTTATTCAAGGTCAGAGGTGTAAAACGACTGGCAATAACGAAATACCATCATAAAGTATTGCATTCATAACAAACGTAGAGATGGGTATCGAGGTATCGTAGCCTCCAGACTTTGGACAGAGCAGATTGAAATATCACTTTTACATGTTCACATCTTTATGCTTGTTGAACAGGTGTATTGATAAATTATCAGGTTTTTACTCGCAAAGTTTTTATCGCACTTACAGTAACAAGCATAATTATCGTAATTATCTTCACTTCACCGGATTCACTTTACTGTCCCCACCGCAGCTTCTCTGATCTGCTGTTTGCTGACTTCGCTGTGTGTTTGTGTGTAGTTGTAGGAACTCAGCTCTGACACAGAGCAGAGGAGATGCTGCAGCGTGATAATAAATTACAACAAAATGTAAAAAAGTAATGATAAGGGAACCGATAACGTTGGAGCTTATCAATACTACAGTCTTTAATAATTTAGCACCGCTGCCCGTTTAATACCGGGTTTTGGTACCCATTCCTAATTACGAGGTATGGTCTGGGTCCGGATTGACATTCCGTTCGGTTCAGATGCGAACCTTGGTCTGGACTTTGAGAAGTCCTGTCCTAGTCCATGTCATCGTATTTCTCTTTGTGAACATCTGTTGTCATGTTCCCAAAGGGAAATAGGGGCAGGACTTCTCATAGTCCAGGCCAAGGTCCACATCCGTCCGAACGAAATGTCAATCCGGACCTAGACCAGTAAAGTGGCTCCATGTGTCCATGACAATACACGCAGCAGCGTGGCTGCTACAGGAATTCTCCCGGGTGAACTGGGCACTTGGTTGTCTGTTTTGCACATACACTGCAGCTAGCGCACCGCTGCATGTGACGCACTAATGTTGTCGGTTAACAGTTAATAATCGGTTATTGAGGATCGGTTATCGGTTATAAAAAAAATTAAAAACTAGCTTCCCTATTTGGTACCCATTCCTAAATACTAGGTAAGGTCTGGGTCCGGATTGAGATTCCTTTAGGTCCAGATGCGGACCTTGGTCTGGACTTTGAAAAGTCCTGCCCTAGTCCATGTCATCGTATTTACCTTTGTGAATATGACAACAGCATCTTTTCAATTTGGAAGAATAAGGAGAAAGGTAGAATTATTTAGGATTTTGTTGTTCGTACTTCTTTAATTTAAATATCAGTAATCATGGCCTTGAAAGCATATATCTTTAAAGGAAATGTTCAGATTGTGACAACCACTGATCATACACAACAGACAAGGGATTTTGATAATTTGAAGAACGGTAGTTAATAAAATATATTTCTTTTAAAAATATTTTGAAGCAGTTGATGGGGGAACTAAATATTGTAACTAATACATACGTCATTACAATTAAAGATTACAATGCATATGATTTTATTTTGCATAAAATTGAGGCAGTTAATGCACCTAAATACCTTATTCCTGAAAATATATTCTCTGATTCATCACCTTTGTGCACTGCTGTGTGTGAAGCTCATACAACCTGAACCAATATCCAAATGTATCACATTTTTTGAATGTTCCTTTAAAATTGTAAATTGATTTTGACATCTTTTTTCATTGATTGACCTTTAACTTCACTTCTACAACACATGTAATCATATGTATAACAATACATGGTAAGTGTATGTATTCATTAATGGAAGTATTAATATCTGGGGTAAAAACAATATTAACACCTGAAAGTAACTTTTTATAGAAAGTAAATTTATAATATTTTAACATCTTGTTTATCACATACCTGAACTGTAAATTCTTACAAATTGTACAACAGTGTTACACAGAGTCTAAAGTTAAAAGTGTTTAATGTATATGTATCTCTACACATATTAAACTCATTTGTTATATTACAGTTGATGACAATGGAAAACATATTTAACTCAAATGTAGTATGTGCAGAGTATCAATAATTCAGAAAAAATATAAAATACTGTTGAAAAACTAAGCCACACTTATTTTACTATATTGTAATTATTGATATAGAACACACAGACATATAGAGAAATAAATGTCATCAGCAAGAGTAGGAAATTAACTTGCATTTTTATGAAATGTAATGCTTTTTATCATATTCTATGTATAACATTTTAAGAAATTGAGCTTTGTTTCCAATCAATATTCATCTCTTAAATTAGAATAATGGTTGAATAATTCACTATAGCCTAGGGTGAGACCTCAACCTTGGCTGAGATGATCAACAGTTTCAGTTTACAACATAGATGGTACTTCAGGTTGGATCTGATGGTCTGATCTCTGATGCCATAGATGAGAGCGCTCAGACATCTGGGAAAAAGGATAATACACACATAAAGAATTGTCCGGATACGCACGATTGCTAATCTGTCAGTGACTTTTGAGATGGCGATAACCACAGGGTTGTAAATGGTTGAAGAGAGACTGAGGCCCAGCTGCACCAGATGTAGCAACAGAGTGTTACGAGCCTTATGAGCTGAAGCTTTGTCTGTGGAGGCTGACCTGGCTGCTAAGATCACACCAATATAGGAGGAAGTGACTGCCACACCAGCTGATACAAACAGAAAATAAGCGAACGCTTTGTTATAGTCATCAGACATTCGGCCAAGCAGCATGTTGTCTGGAGCACAAAACTTTTCCATCTGCAGGCTCTCCATGTCCTCAAATGGAAAATCTAACAGTAAAATAACTAGTGTGAGGACATGTAGTGAACTGAAGGACCAAACCACAATGATAGCCACTGCTGTGTTTCTGATGGTGATGATGGTAGCGTGCCTCAGTGGGTAGCACACAGCCACATATCTCTCCAGAGACATCAGCACTAGTATGAGAGGGGAGATTACATTTATGAGATCAGCAAGCATGGCAAGAACACCACATACAGGATATGTTAATGTTATTTTACATGTGGCCAGTAGGTACAGTAACAGGCTCAGTGCCATCTGTACAGTGTCTGCAAAAAGGAGGTTAAACAGAAGAATGTAACGGGAGGTCTCACGAAACACCAATTTACTCCTCAAGGTGAATAACATGACCCCATTAATGAAGAGGAACACACAGCATGGTACTGTAATTTGAGTAGAAAACAATACCATTTCCAGTATTCCCCATTTCTGTTGTCCAACTGTGATGTTGGTCTGAGATGAAGTTGCATACGACATAATAGAGACACATTTATAGGAGCCCCCTGAAATCGAGATGGAACATCTTTTTATCCAGATAGATAATAAATTTGAATAATCTGAAATAGCATTTAAGACCTTCAAACCCCATTGACATTTTGATGTTATTACAACACAGAAACACAATTATTCTTGTACAGTTTGTACTCTTAGAAAAGCAAAAAAATCCATTGTTTTTGCAGAGATGTCTATTTAGTTCATATGCAAAATTGAAAGTTAACCACATACATTTTCAGGCCATGCTTGATTCCATGTGAGCAGAACTGGTCTGCAGGGTTTGCTTGTCCTCACATGCATTTTAAGAACTCATTCCTCACACCCACTTCACGTGATACCATCACACATAAACATATTAATTAGATCTGTAAACATCAGTAATGGGTGATGTAATCCTTTCAAAGTTATTTCTCAATACCCTAGTCTAGGGGTCCTCAAACTTATTACACAAAGGTCTGCATCTGATTTTTATTCATGGTGTTGGGGACGCAGATAGTACCTGGTCTAGTTATTGGAAAATATTAAAGATAATTTTCAATATTAATAACATTTATATTACTAAATTATCAATATATATTAATAATAACAGGTCACCAAATTATATTGTACATAAGCTCAAAATACATTAAAATGGCTATCAAATGTAAATAATAATTATCAAAAAAATCTTTAATTATATTGAATAATATGATTTAATTTATATTAAATCATCCTCAGGGCACCACTCTTTGAAAGAGAGAAAATTATAGCACATGAATGCAGTCTCATAGATAAGTCTCATTAAATATACTTAACTATCAATTTAGAACTTTGATTAATAATTAAATTAATAACTATAACCAAAAATCCCTATATCAATAGATAGTAAAGGATATTGGAGTTCTTGACACAGCAGCGGTTGGCATTATTCACTTTTGTACAATAATAAACAGACCAGGATGTTTAATCCACAAACATTTAAATACCTTATACCTTGAAAAAATATTCTCTGATTCATCACCTTTGTGCACTGCTGTGTGTCAAGCTTCTACAACCTGAACCAATATCCAAATGTATCACATTTTTTGAATGTTCCTTTAAAATTCTAATTTATTTAGACATTGTTTTACGTTGATTGACCTTTAACTTCACTCCCACAACACATGTTATCATATCTATTACATTACATGGTATTTTTATGTATTAATTAATGGAGCTATTAATATCTGGTGTAAAAACAATATTAACACCTAAAAGTAACTTTTTATAGAAAGTAAATTTATATTATTTGAACATTTTGTTTATCACATACCTTAACTCTAATTTCTTGCAAATTTTGCAACAGGTTACACAGAGTCTGAAGTTAAAAGTGTTCATGTATATGTATCTCTACACATATTTAAACCCATTTGTTGTATTACAGTTGATGACAATATAAAACATATTAATCTCAAATGTAGTATGTGCGGAGTATAAATAATTCAGAAAAAATATAAAAAACTTACAAAACTAAGCCACAATTATTTTCATATATTGTAATTATTGATATAGAACACACAGACATATAGAGAAATAAATGTCATTAGCAAGAGTAGGAAATTAACTTGCATTTTTATGAAATGTAATGCTTTTTGTCATATTCTATGTATAACATTTCAAGAAATTGAGCTTTGTTTCCAATCACTATTCATCTCTTAAATGAGAATAATGGTTGAATAATTCACTGTAGCCTAGGGTGAGACCTCAGCCTTGGCTGGGATGAGCGAGAGTTTCAGTCTACAACATAGATGGTGCTTCAGGTTGGATCTGATGGTCTGATCTCTGATGCCATAGATGAGAGCGCTCAGACATCTGGGAAAAAGGATAATACACACATAAAGAATTGTCCGGATACGCACGATTGCTAATCTGTCAGTGACTTTTGAGATGGCGAAAACCACGGGGTTGTAAATGGTTGAAGAGAGACTGAGGCCCAGCTGCACCAGATGCAGCAGCAGAGTGTTACGAGCCTTATGAGCTGAAGCTTTGTCTGTGGAGGCTGACCTGGCTGCTAAGATCACACCAATATAGGAGGAAGTGACTGCCACACCAGCTGATACAAACAGAAAATAAGCGAACGCTTTGTTATAGTCATCAGACATTCGGCCAAGCAGCATGTTGTCTGAGGCACAAAACTTTTCCATCTGCAGGCTCTCCATGTCCTCAAATGGAAAATCTAACAGTAAAATAACTAGTGTGAGGATATGTAGTGAACTGAAGGACCAAACCACAATGATAGCCACTGCTGTGTTTCTGATGGTGATGATGGTAGCGTGCCTCAGTGGGTAGCACACAGCCACACATCTCTCCAGAGACATCAGCACTAGTATGAGAGGGGAGATTACATTTATGAGATCAGCAAGCATGGCAAGAACACCACATACAGGATATGTTAATGTTATTTTACATGTGGCCAGTAGGTACAGTAACAGGCTCAGTGCCATCTGTACAGTGTCTGCAAAAAGGAGGTTAAACAGAAGAATGTAACGGGAGGTCTCACGAAACACCAATTTACTCCTCAAGGTGAATAACATGACCCCATTAATGAAGAGAAACACACAGCATGGTACTGTAATTTGAGTAGAAAACAATACCATTTCCAGTATTCCCCATTTCTGTTGTCCAACTGTGATGTTGGTCTGAGATGAAGTTGCATACGACATAATAGAGACACATTTATAGGAGCCCGTTAAAATCGAGATGGTTATTATAACACAATTATTCTTGCACAGTTTGTAATCTTAGAAAAGTAAAAAAAATCCATTGATTTTGCAGAGATGTCTATTTAGTTCACATGCAAAACAGAAAGTTAACCACATACATTTTCAGGCCATGCCTGATTCCATGTGAGCAGAACTGGTCTGCAGGGTTTGATTGTCCTCACCTGCATTTGAAGAACTCATTCCCCACACCCACTTCACGTGATACCATCATACATTAACATGTTAATTAGATCTGTAAATATCAGTCATGGGTGATGTAATCCTTTCAAAGTTATTTCTGTATTTGTGTATGTTTCTTATAACATTTTAGATCTGATGTCATTCAGTGTCCGATATATTTCACATAAAAAACTTTAAACATTAAAACATTATATGCATGGAAAATTACAGTTTTCGAATTACACCGTGGCTTCTGGGGATCCCTATTTTTTGGGGGAGGGTGGCTACTGCACACAGTACTGTACTGCAATTTGTTATTGTCATCTACAGAGATTATTTGCATAAAAACATACTATTCAAATTATTATGATTATTTAAATATTTGCTTTGATTATAAAAAATCTTAGTCAGTTGTTAGGAAGTTAAACAGGTCATAATTCTGTCTCCAATATATATTTTATATTGATGTGAAAACATCTCCTTCAAACAAATGGATTTATTCAAGTTTCTTGCCAAAAACTTACTTTCACAAGATTACATTTAAACACATCATGACAACGTTGTAATTTATCTTCACCCAATAGTTTTTACTGAGAAGAGCTTGAACGCCTTATAATGTAACTCAATGGAAACTCCGTTAACGTTAGTAGCTCTGCTATTTATCCAGCAGCACTGTGCTGCCCACTGGCTTCTAACAGCTAACCTTACGAACACTCATCCTGCTGATTTCTACACGAATTTGTGGTTTACAGTGTCGCATTATCAGGGAAAAATAAGGTGCATCCCCTCATGTTCAGCAGCGTCATTGTTTTGAGCGCTTTTTTTTCCTCTCCGCCGTTTTTCCGATCCTAAACAAACTGAAACATGATACAGCATGCGTATGCTTCATTGTGCATGCGTAATTGTCTTTAAGCATCAATAATAGGAAATGATAGTCACGGAGGCATGAAATGCCAAGGAATCAGACAACTACGGTTCTCTATTCCCATCACTATTATTTTCCCTGTCTGCCAAAGTGGCGGATATCCTGATGATTTCACCCGCCACTGCCAACAATTTACCCGCACTTGGCGGGTGCTAATGTCAGACCCTGGTATTGAATTCATATCACGAGTAGAGATGGGTATCAAAGTATCGTAGCCTCCAGACTTTGGACAGAGCAGATTGAAATATCGCTTTTACATGTTTACATCTTTATGCTTGTTGAACGGGTGTATTAATAAATACTCGCAAAGTTTTTTTGCACTTACAGTAACAAGCATAGTTATCGTAGTTATCTTTACTTCACCTGGTTCACTATACTGTCCCCACCGCAGCCTCTCTGATCTGGTGTTTGCTGACTTCGCTGTGTGTTTGTGTGGAGATGCTGCAGCGTGATAATAAATTACAACAAAATGTAAAAAAGTAATGATAAGGGAACCGATAACGTTGGAGCTTATCAATACTACAGTCTTTAATAATTTAGCACCGCTGCCCGTTTATTTCCGGGTTTTTGGTACCCATTCCTAATTACGAATTATCGTCTGGGTCCGAATTGACATTCCGTTCGGTCCGGATGCAGACCTTGGTCTGGACTTTGAAAAGTCCTGCCCTAGTCCATGTCATCGTATTTACCATTGTGAACATGACAACAGCATCTTTCCAATTTGGAAGAATTAGGAGGAACGTAGAATTATTATCAGAGAAAATATAAAATACTGTTGCAAAACTAAGCCACACTTTTTTTTACTATATTGTAATTATTGTTATAGAACACACAGACATATAGAAAATAAATGTCATCAGCAAGTTCAGGAAATCAACTTGCATTTACTTATTTATTGTTCTACTTTGTGACTGAATGTTTTAATGTTTGTTTTTCACTGCAAAGAGCTGCAAAACTGTTTTTCGTTGTTTTCAATGACAATGACAATAAAGTCTATCTATCTATCTATCTAACAGCATCTTTCCAATTTGGAAGAATTAGGATAAATGTAGAATCATTTAGGATTTTGTTGTTCGTACTTCTTTAATTTAAATATCAGTAATCATGGCCTTGAAAGCATATATCTTTAAAGGAAATGTTTCGATTGTGACAACCACTGATCATACACCACAGACAAGGGACTTTGATAATTTGAAAAACAGTAGAGGAGTTAATTGAACATATTTCTTTTAAAAATACTTTGAAGCGGTTGATGGAGGAACTAAATATTGTAACTGATAAATAAGTCATTACGATTAAAGATTACAATGAATATGATTCTATTTTGCATAAAATAGACCTTGATAATGCACCGAAATACCTTATTTCTGAAAACATATTTTCTGATTCATCACCTTTGTACGCCGCTGTGTGTGAAGCTCCTACAACCTGAACCAATATCCAAATGTATCACATTTTTTGAATGTTCCTTTAAAATTCTAATTTAATTTAAACATTGTTTTTCATTGATTGACCTTTAACTTCACTCCCACAACACATGTAATCATATGTATTACAATACATGGTCATTGTATGTATTCATTAATGGAGCTATTAATATCTGGGGTAAAAACAATATTAACACCTGAAAGTAAATTTATACTATTTCAACATGTTGTTTATCACATACCTTAACCCATGCCTGTAAACCCCAAATACTGAAACACAAGAGCAGTGGATATCAATGAACGCAGTGCGCCGCTGCAGAATGAATATAAGGGAAACACTGATTAGTGTAGCCTAATCTTTATCTGCAAACAGAATTAAGATACATGCAAAAAAAAAAAGCTGTGCGGCATTCAATGTTGATTTAGAATTGTAATGTCAACGTTATGAATGAACTTTCAAACTATTCGGTACAGCCCTACAACACAACACTATTCCAGCCAGGACAGGGAAAAGGATGTATGGATATATAAATAGAAAGGCAGTGGAAATCTGGCACATGCTAATGTTCTGAAAGAGTACTGACGGGAGGGGTGTATTTTTTTGGGTGTTGAGTTTAACTATCAACAATCTTTCTCCAGAATTACAGACTCCATCTTTAATTATTATGAGATATACTTTGTTCTGTGTAAAGGGTGTGTGTGTATGAAGGGTGCTGTCAGGTACTGAAATGCAGTGCAGAAGATTGATAGACAGTCTCAACAAAACCATTTTTTTTTTAATTTTATGTGTTGATATAAGCTACTGTCTATTTATGTATTCATTTGTTTATAGGCCTACATATGATCAAATTTGTTTTTATGGGTTATTGCTGTTATTTATTTGTGATTATTGCACATTTTGTAGTCATTTTTGTGTCAATAAAAAAGAAAATCCCTGGAGCACAATATAAGTAAATATTGATGAAGTTTTCATCATTTATGTAGCTTTATTTTAACTTACATAAACTTCTTAAACATTTTTTTTATTGCTTTAGGCACCTCTGTTTATTATAGGACAGATATTTTGCTAGGAGTTAGCCATGTACCTTGCTATTGTCTAACGAGAGATGAGGACAAAAGGAAAAGAATCAGACTTTAAGGATTTGTCATTTTATTGAAATAAAAATGGCTACAATTTACTACAATTTCAAACCCTCTGTTTGTATATCTTTGTTTCAGGCCAATTCAGAGTATATGTGATCAAAATCTGTGTAGGATAAATGGCACAGGGTTAAAAAATATGGTTATGTTATGTTCTGGGTAACAAAACGTGGACTCAAAATGCAGCACACAACGAGACGTCTTGAGAGTGAACAAAAATAATCTTTATTTTAACCAGCAACGGTTCCCGTTTGATCCAGGAGCAGGGTGCAGGAGTGAGCAGGCAGGTAGGTAGCAGCCACAGCTGGCAGGTAACAGACCTGAGCACAGAGCAAACAAAAACACGAGATAAGTCCAAGAGATCCAAAAACGAGAGCAACAGCAAAGACGAGAGCCAACAATCTTAGCGAGCCTGATTATGATTACTTTACCACTGTGGGTGACGGTACGATCTGGCGATGAGTTGCAGGAAGACCGGGGTAGATATACTGCTGGTGATTGGGATTATTGGTTGCAGCTGCTCCTGCCGTGCCTGCCCAGGAGGAGGGGGAGGAGGAAGACCACACCTCCCGACACACTGACAAACTAGACAAACCAGGGAAAACACACAAGATACAAAAGGGCAGGGAAACAGAGGAAACAAAAGGAAACACTAGCCTACAGGCAGTGCTATCATGACAGTACCCCCCCCTTAATGAGAGCCTCTAGGCGATCTACACGGTTTCCCAGGATTAGCCTGGTGAAACTCCCTAACCATCCCAGCATCAAGGATGCGGGAACGAGGAACCCAGGAGCGCTCCTCTGGGCCGTATCCCTCCCAGTCCACCAGATACTGAAAGCCGCGGCCTCGCCGTCTAACATCCCGTAATCGTCTGACCGTATACGCTGGCTGGTTGTCAATGATCCGGGCGGGAGGAGGGGGATTGGTTGGAGGGACCAGGGGACTGGTGAGGACCGGTTTTAGTTTAGAAACATGAAACGAGGGATGTATCCTCAGAGACTTTGGCAGGATGAGCCTGACAGTGGTGGGATTAATAATCCTCTCAATTTGAAAAGGTCCAATGAAACGGGGGGACAGTTTTCTGGAGTCAGTCTTTAAAGGTATATCTCTGGAAGATAACCACACTCTCTGACCTGGGATGTAGACGGGAGCCGGGGTCCTGTGACGATCCGCGATCCTTTTGTTCCTCTCGGCTGTCCGAACCAAAGCAGCCATAGTCTCCTTCCAAACCTTGCGACAGCGTTGAAGGTGGTGTTGCACAGATGGCACAGCCAACTCCTCTTCTTGTGCTGGAAACAGTGGGGGCTGGTAACCTAATGAGGCCTCAAACGGAGATACCCCAGTGGCAGCAGAAGAGAGAGAATTATGTGCATATTCAATCCAAACTAACTGTGTACTCCAAGAAGAGGGATTAGTAGCAGCAACACAACGTATGGCGGATTCCAAATCCTGATTAGCCCTCTCAGACTGTCCATTCGTCTGAGGATGGAAACCCGAAGACAGGCTGACAGTGGCTCCAAGGGCTTGACAAAAAGACTTCCAAACCTGGGAGATGAACTGAGGACCACGGTCCGAGACGATGTCCACAGGGATACCATGCAGACGAAAAACATGATTAGTCAGGAGTTCAGCTGTCTCATGTGCTGAAGGAAGTTTAGGAAGACCAATGAAATGAACAGCCTTGGAGAACCGATCAACAATGGTGAGTATCACTGTTTTCCCATTAGAAGGTGGGAGACCGGTGACAAAGTCCAAGGCGATGTGGGACCACGGGCGACCAGGTATGGGTAATGGGCGGAGCAACCCCACAGGCGGCCGATGAGATGTCTTTCCCCGGGCACAGTCTGTGCAGGCGAGGACGTATTCCTTGACGTCCCTCTCCATTGTGGCCCACCAGAAGTGTCGTCTGAGGAGTGACAAAGTCCTACTCATCCCAGGATGGCAAGCGAACCGGGAAACGTGTCCCCACTGCAGGACCTGGGAGCGAACTGACACAGGAACAAACATTCGATTAGCGGGGCCAGTACCTGGATCCGGTTCTTCACGTTGAGCCTCCCGAACCGCTGACTCAACCTCCCAGGTTAACGTCCCCACCACCAAGACTGCCGGCAGAATGGTGTCTGAAACACTAGGTGACTCCTCTGATGAAAACTGCCGGGATAACGCGTCAGGCTTGATGTTCTTGGAACCAGGACGGTAAGTAAGGGTGAAGTCGAATCGACCAAAAAATAACGGCCACCGAGCCTGGCGGGAATTCAGTCGTTTGGCTGACTGGATGTAGGCAAGATTCTTGTGATCAGTCCATACAATAAACGGAATCTCCGAACCCTCCAACCAGTGTCTCCATTCCTCCAGAGCCAACTTCACTGCCAACAACTCACGATTTCCCACGTCGTAGTTGCTTTCAGCTGGAGACAGGCGTCGAGAGAAGAACGCACAGGGATGTAGCTTCTTATCGGTCTTGGAGCGTTGGGAGAGGACAGCTCCCACACCAATGTCCGAGGCATCAACCTCCACGACATACTGAAGAGAAGATTCAGGTTGCACCAGGATGGGTGCGGACGTAAAGCGGTCCTTTAATAAGGCAAACGCCTGATCCGCCTCAGGAGTCCAGCGAAAAGGAACAGCAAGAGATGTGAGCTTGGTCAGTGGAGCAGCAATTCTGCTGTAATCTCGGATGAATCGACGGTAGAAGTTGGCGAATCCAAGAAAGCGCTGCAAGAGCTTCCTGGAGGAAGGTTCAGGCCACTCTGCCACCGCCTTGATCTTGTCCGGATCCGGCCTCACCTGCCCACTCTCAATGATGTAACCGAGGAATCCAACAGAGCTGACGTGAAACTCGCACTTCTCCGCTTTCACAAACAGTTTGTTCTCCAGTAGTCTCTGGAGCACTTGGCGTACATGAAGCTGGTGTTCTGCGAGATCAGAGGAAAAAATCTAAATGTCATCCAGGTAGACAAACACAAACCGGTCCAAAAAATCTCTCAAAACATCATTAACCAGTGCTTGAAACACTGCAGGAGCATTAGTCAGTCCAAAAGGCATCACTAAATACTCAAAGTGACCCAGTGGTGTGTTGAATGCAGTCTTCCATTCATCTCCCTCTCGAATCCGTACCAAGTGGTACGCGTTCCGTAAATCCAGCTTGCTGAAGACAGTGGCTCCCTGTAGAGGTACAAAAGCAGAGCTGATTAATGGCAGAGGGTATTTGTTCTTCACCGTGATATTGTTTAATCCTCGAAAATCAATACACGGGCGGAGAGTCTTGTCTTTCTTGCTCACAAAAAAGAATCCTGCCCCTAGAGGCGAAGAGGAAGGTCTGATGAGACCTGCAGCTAGAGAGTCATTTATGTAGGTCTCCATAGCACCTCTCTCAGGACGTGACAAGTTGTACAGGCGACTCGAAGGCAGAGTGGTACCAGGTAGCAGCTCAATAGCACAATCATACGGACGATGAGGTGGTAAGGATAATGCTCTCTCCTTACTGAACACCTCACCGACCTCATGATATTCAGGGGGCACAGCAGACAAGTCAGGAGGAACACAGGGCGGAGGGGCAACACTGATATCTACAGGTGGTAGTGCAGACTGCAGGCACGAGGAATGACAAAAACTACTCCATCCCATAATCCTACTGGTCGACCAGTCGATCTGGGGGTTGTGTAGCTTTAACCACGGGTGTCCGAGAACAAGAGGAGTTTTAGGAGCAGAAAAAACAAAAAATCGTATTAGCTCACGGTGGTTTCCAGACAAAATAAGAGAAAGCGGCTCAGTGCGGTGAGTTACTAATGCTAAGGACCTGCCGTCTAAAGCACAGACTCTGACAGGAGACTCAAGAGGTTCAATGCTGATGCCAGCCTGAGAGACTAACTCAGCATCTAGAAAACTCTGCTCTGCACCGGAATCAATCAACGCTAACAAGGGCAAGGACATGTTACTCATACACAGTTTAGCATGTATTTGAGTACAAGGTCTAGTGTTGGTGGGGACATCAGACTTACTCACCAGTGTCCCCACAGCTACTGGTGAGCCCGCTCTTTTGGGCGGAGAGGACATGCAGCAAGGAAATGTCCGACTTGACCACAGTAGATACACTCACCCGCTCGGATTCGTCTCTGACGTTCAGCGGGAGTGAGATTAGCCCGGCCCACCTGCATGGGTTCATCAGAGTGAGCAGAGGAGCTGGGACCGGAGCCGTGAGTCTCTGACGAGCCGGGGGCAACTCTCGCGAGAGTAGGAGTAGCGGCAAAGGAGTTCATGGGAGTGTGGGACTTGTAGTTCTTCTCCCGGCGTCTCTCCCGCATACGGTTGTCCAGTCTTATAGACAGATCAATAAGAGCATCAAGGGAGTTAGTATCATCACGGACAGCAAGTTCATCCTTTAACTGTTCACACAGACCGTGTAGAAAAACTCCTTTTAATGCCTCGTCATTCCATCCAGCCTCCGCAGCCAGAATCCGGAAGTCCACAGAATACTCCGCCACACTTCTTTGACTCTGTCGTATGTTAATCAAACGTTTAGCAGCGTCTCCAATACATACAGGGTGATCAAAAACCTTCTTCATCTCACTCATGAAACAATCATAGGACACAGAATTTATCCCTCCTCCTCCCAACATTGCTTCAGCCCAGTCCAGTGCTCTCCCTCTTAACAGTCCCGTAACATACGCTACCTTGGCTGGGTCTGTGGTGAAGGTGACTGGTTGTCGGGAAAAAACCAGAGAACATTGGAGCTGGAATCCTTTGCATCTCCCCAAATCACCGGCATATGGTTCAGGTGGGGGAACAGGTGATTCTCTGAGTGGCTGAGGCGGAGGAAGAGGAGGCAGAGCGGGGGATGGGGCTAATTGGCCTGAAATTGTCTCCAAACATTTTCCCATCTGAGACATCTGGTTACCCAAGGTTTGTTGGGTCTCCAATAAACCCTGAAGCAACTGGTGATGGTGTGACAACAAATCATCATGGCTGGAAACAGCACTCTGCATCGAAGTTGTGTTTGCTGAGTCCATCTTGTAAGGCCAGATCGTTCTGTTATGTTCTGGGTAACAAAACGTGGACTCAAAATGCAGCACACAACGAGACGTCTTGAGAGTGAACAAAAATAATCTTTATTTTAACCAGCAACGGTTCCCGTTTGATCCAGGAGCAGGGTGCAGGAGTGAGCAGGCAGGTAGGTAGCAGCCACAGCTGGCAGGTAACAGACCTGAGCACAGAGCAAACAAAAACACGAGATAAGTCCAAGAGATCCAAAAACGAGAGCAACAGCAAAGACGAGAGCCAACAATCTTAGCGAGCCTGATTATGATTACTTTACCACTGTGGGTGACGGTACGATCTGGCGATGAGTTGCAGGAAGACCGGGGTAGATATACTGCTGGTGATTGGGATTATTGGTTGCAGCTGCTCCTGCCGTGCCTGCCCAGGAGGAGGGGGAGGAGGAAGACCACACCTCCCGACACACTGACAAACTAGACAAACCAGGGAAAACACACAAGATACAAAAGGGCAGGGAAACAGAGGAAACAAAAGGAAACACTAGCCTACAGGCAGTGCTATCATGACAGTACCCCCCCCTTAATGAGAGCCTCTAGGCGATCTACACGGTTTCCCAGGATTAGCCTGGTGAAACTCCCTAACCATCCCAGCATCAAGGATGCGGGAACGAGGAACCCAGGAGCGCTCCTCTGGGCCGTATCCCTCCCAGTCCACCAGATACTGAAAGCCGCGGCCTCGCCGTCTAACATCCCGTAATCGTCTGACCGTATACGCTGGCTGGTTGTCAATGATCCGGGCGGGAGGAGGGGGATTGGTTGGAGGGACCAGGGGACTGGTGAGGACCGGTTTTAGTTTAGAAACATGAAACGAGGGATGTATCCTCAGAGACTTTGGCAGGATGAGCCTGACAGTGGTGGGATTAATAATCCTCTCAATTTGAAAAGGTCCAATGAAACGGGGGGACAGTTTTCTGGAGTCAGTCTTTAAAGGTATATCTCTGGAAGATAACCACACTCTCTGACCTGGGATGTAGACGGGAGCCGGGGTCCTGTGACGATCCGCGATCCTTTTGTTCCTCTCGGCTGTCCGAACCAAAGCAGCCATAGTCTCCTTCCAAACCTTGCGACAGCGTTGAAGGTGGTGTTGCACAGATGGCACAGCCAACTCCTCTTCTTGTGCTGGAAACAGTGGGGGCTGGTAACCTAATGAGGCCTCAAACGGAGATACCCCAGTGGCAGCAGAAGAGAGAGAATTATGTGCATATTCAATCCAAACTAACTGTGTACTCCAAGAAGAGGGATTAGTAGCAGCAACACAACGTATGGCGGATTCCAAATCCTGATTAGCCCTCTCAGACTGTCCATTCGTCTGAGGATGGAAACCCGAAGACAGGCTGACAGTGGCTCCAAGGGCTTGACAAAAAGACTTCCAAACCTGGGAGATGAACTGAGGACCACGGTCCGAGACGATGTCCACAGGGATACCATGCAGACGAAAAACATGATTAGTCAGGAGTTCAGCTGTCTCATGTGCTGAAGGAAGTTTAGGAAGACCAATGAAATGAACAGCCTTGGAGAACCGATCAACAATGGTGAGTATCACTGTTTTCCCATTAGAAGGTGGGAGACCGGTGACAAAGTCCAAGGCGATGTGGGACCACGGGCGACCAGGTATGGGTAATGGGCGGAGCAACCCCACAGGCGGCCGATGAGATGTCTTTCCCCGGGCACAGTCTGTGCAGGCGAGGACGTATTCCTTGACGTCCCTCTCCATTGTGGCCCACCAGAAGTGTCGTCTGAGGAGTGACAAAGTCCTACTCATCCCAGGATGGCAAGCGAACCGGGAAACGTGTCCCCACTGCAGGACCTGGGAGCGAACTGACACAGGAACAAACATTCGATTAGCGGGGCCAGTACCTGGATCCGGTTCTTCACGTTGAGCCTCCCGAACCGCTGACTCAACCTCCCAGGTTAACGTCCCCACCACCAAGACTGCCGGCAGAATGGTGTCTGAAACACTAGGTGACTCCTCTGATGAAAACTGCCGGGATAACGCGTCAGGCTTGATGTTCTTGGAACCAGGACGGTAAGTAAGGGTGAAGTCGAATCGACCAAAAAATAACGGCCACCGAGCCTGGCGGGAATTCAGTCGTTTGGCTGACTGGATGTAGGCAAGATTCTTGTGATCAGTCCATACAATAAACGGAATCTCCGAACCCTCCAACCAGTGTCTCCATTCCTCCAGAGCCAACTTCACTGCCAACAACTCACGATTTCCCACGTCGTAGTTGCTTTCAGCTGGAGACAGGCGTCGAGAGAAGAACGCACAGGGATGTAGCTTCTTATCGGTCTTGGAGCGTTGGGAGAGGACAGCTCCCACACCAATGTCCGAGGCATCAACCTCCACGACATACTGAAGAGAAGATTCAGGTTGCACCAGGATGGGTGCGGACGTAAAGCGGTCCTTTAATAAGGCAAACGCCTGATCCGCCTCAGGAGTCCAGCGAAAAGGAACAGCAAGAGATGTGAGCTTGGTCAGTGGAGCAGCAATTCTGCTGTAATCTCGGATGAATCGACGGTAGAAGTTGGCGAATCCAAGAAAGCGCTGCAAGAGCTTCCTGGAGGAAGGTTCAGGCCACTCTGCCACCGCCTTGATCTTGTCCGGATCCGGCCTCACCTGCCCACTCTCAATGATGTAACCGAGGAATCCAACAGAGCTGACGTGAAACTCGCACTTCTCCGCTTTCACAAACAGTTTGTTCTCCAGTAGTCTCTGGAGCACTTGGCGTACATGAAGCTGGTGTTCTGCGAGATCAGAGGAAAAAATCTAAATGTCATCCAGGTAGACAAACACAAACCGGTCCAAAAAATCTCTCAAAACATCATTAACCAGTGCTTGAAACACTGCAGGAGCATTAGTCAGTCCAAAAGGCATCACTAAATACTCAAAGTGACCCAGTGGTGTGTTGAATGCAGTCTTCCATTCATCTCCCTCTCGAATCCGTACCAAGTGGTACGCGTTCCGTAAATCCAGCTTGCTGAAGACAGTGGCTCCCTGTAGAGGTACAAAAGCAGAGCTGATTAATGGCAGAGGGTATTTGTTCTTCACCGTGATATTGTTTAATCCTCGAAAATCAATACACGGGCGGAGAGTCTTGTCTTTCTTGCTCACAAAAAAGAATCCTGCCCCTAGAGGCGAAGAGGAAGGTCTGATGAGACCTGCAGCTAGAGAGTCATTTATGTAGGTCTCCATAGCACCTCTCTCAGGACGTGACAAGTTGTACAGGCGACTCGAAGGCAGAGTGGTACCAGGTAGCAGCTCAATAGCACAATCATACGGACGATGAGGTGGTAAGGATAATGCTCTCTCCTTACTGAACACCTCACCGACCTCATGATATTCAGGGGGCACAGCAGACAAGTCAGGAGGAACACAGGGCGGAGGGGCAACACTGATATCTACAGGTGGTAGTGCAGACTGCAGGCACGAGGAATGACAAAAACTACTCCATCCCATAATCCTACTGGTCGACCAGTCGATCTGGGGGTTGTGTAGCTTTAACCACGGGTGTCCGAGAACAAGAGGAGTTTTAGGAGCAGAAAAAACAAAAAATCGTATTAGCTCACGGTGGTTTCCAGACAAAATAAGAGAAAGCGGCTCAGTGCGGTGAGTTACTAATGCTAAGGACCTGCCGTCTAAAGCACAGACTCTGACAGGAGACTCAAGAGGTTCAATGCTGATGCCAGCCTGAGAGACTAACTCAGCATCTAGAAAACTCTGCTCTGCACCGGAATCAATCAACGCTAACAAGGGCAAGGACATGTTACTCATACACAGTTTAGCATGTATTTGAGTACAAGGTCTAGTGTTGGTGGGGACATCAGACTTACTCACCAGTGTCCCCACAGCTACTGGTGAGCCCGCTCTTTTGGGCGGAGAGGACATGCAGCAAGGAAATGTCCGACTTGACCACAGTAGATACACTCACCCGCTCGGATTCGTCTCTGACGTTCAGCGGGAGTGAGATTAGCCCGGCCCACCTGCATGGGTTCATCAGAGTGAGCAGAGGAGCTGGGACCGGAGCCGTGAGTCTCTGACGAGCCGGGGGCAACTCTCGCGAGAGTAGGAGTAGCGGCAAAGGAGTTCATGGGAGTGTGGGACTTGTAGTTCTTCTCCCGGCGTCTCTCCCGCATACGGTTGTCCAGTCTTATAGACAGATCAATAAGAGCATCAAGGGAGTTAGTATCATCACGGACAGCAAGTTCATCCTTTAACTGTTCACACAGACCGTGTAGAAAAACTCCTTTTAATGCCTCGTCATTCCATCCAGCCTCCGCAGCCAGAATCCGGAAGTCCACAGAATACTCCGCCACACTTCTTTGACTCTGTCGTATGTTAATCAAACGTTTAGCAGCGTCTCCAATACATACAGGGTGATCAAAAACCTTCTTCATCTCACTCATGAAACAATCATAGGACACAGAATTTATCCCTCCTCCTCCCAACATTGCTTCAGCCCAGTCCAGTGCTCTCCCTCTTAACAGTCCCGTAACATACGCTACCTTGGCTGGGTCTGTGGTGAAGGTGACTGGTTGTCGGGAAAAAACCAGAGAACATTGGAGCTGGAATCCTTTGCATCTCCCCAAATCACCGGCATATGGTTCAGGTGGGGGAACAGGTGATTCTCTGAGTGGCTGAGGCGGAGGAAGAGGAGGCAGAGCGGGGGATGGGGCTAATTGGCCTGAAATTGTCTCCAAACATTTTCCCATCTGAGACATCTGGTTACCCAAGGTTTGTTGGGTCTCCAATAAACCCTGAAGCAACTGGTGATGGTGTGACAACAAATCATCATGGCTGGAAACAGCACTCTGCATCGAAGTTGTGTTTGCTGAGTCCATCTTGTAAGGCCAGATCGTTCTGTTATGTTCTGGGTAACAAAACGTGGACTCAAAATGCAGCACACAACGAGACGTCTTGAGAGTGAACAAAAATAATCTTTATTTTAACCAGCAACGGTTCCCGTTTGATCCAGGAGCAGGGTGCAGGAGTGAGCAGGCAGGTAGGTAGCAGCCACAGCTGGCAGGTAACAGACCTGAGCACAGAGCAAACAAAAACACGAGATAAGTCCAAGAGATCCAAAAACGAGAGCAACAGCAAAGACGAGAGCCAACAATCTTAGCGAGCCTGATTATGATTACTTTACCACTGTGGGTGACGGTACGATCTGGCGATGAGTTGCAGGAAGACCGGGGTAGATATACTGCTGGTGATTGGGATTATTGGTTGCAGCTGCTCCTGCCGTGCCTGCCCAGGAGGAGGGGGAGGAGGAAGACCACACCTCCCGACACACTGACAAACTAGACAAACCAGGGAAAACACACAAGATACAAAAGGGCAGGGAAACAGAGGAAACAAAAGGAAACACTAGCCTACAGGCAGTGCTATCATGACAGGTTAGTGTGCATGTGAGACTGTGTTGGTGTTAAGCATAACTAGCACATCTACTTTGGCGAAGCCAGCTACCCAAATATCCTGATATCACAACAATAGAGCTTAGTGAATACATTAATCAAATCAATACATGTGCAATAGCAAAGTTAAACAGTCCTGTGCTATCAATACGGATGTCAAAGAAAAATGGGAGTTGGAAACATATTTTATGATAACAGATTAAAATGGGAGGAAACGTTCAAAGCAGGACATAAACTAGCTAACAGTCCAACATGGAAGGAATTTGAATGGAAGGTGCAAACGCTGCATTTTAGCACTCCATCTATCACTTCAAAATATAGTAATACATCTGAACTATGTTGGAGGGGTTGTGGATTGCTCGGGGACTTCACACATATAATAATAATAATCATAATAATAATAATAATAATAAATTGGACTTATATAGCGCATTTCAAGAAACCCAAGGACGCTTTACAAAGAGGGCACACAAAATCATACTAATAAATAACACAGAGGAAAAACTGTAGCTAAGTAATTAAAAGAGTGATATATAGGAAGAGTCAGTTGATATCATAGACCTTGATGAACAGGTGGTGCTTGAGGTGTTTTTTGAAAGTGTCCAGGGATGAAGCATTTCTTATTTCAGCACATATATTTTTGGGATTGTCCAAAGCTCTTGGCTTTCTGGAAGAACATTCAAAAGGAAATTAAACAGGTGTTGGGTATTAATTTTACTTTAGATCCAGCACTTTTCATATTGGGTCTACTTCTTGGTAATTTGACGGATAGATGTGTAATTCATTTACTGTTAATGATGGTGATGACAAAAAGAAAAAAAAATTGCACAGGGTGCATTGCTTCTGTGTACTGCCTGTTGACCCGTTTCCAATCGGACTTGAAGCTGCTGTTGGAACTTACTCACATTGTTCTATCCTATCTAGATCCTTGCTTGTGTTGTACAAACTGTCAAATGTACGTCGCTTTGGACAAAAGCGTCTGCTAAATGAAATTGTAGAATTATATAAATATTTTGTCGAGCTTCACAAAGGCTTAAATTATGACAAAATGACCTGGCGACAGCAAGAGAGGAGAAGGAGAGATGCTGGCTGAGAAGTCGCTGACTGAGTTTTCTCTGAGCAGCAAATCGCTAAAAGGGTGTGAAATGTCTGGGGCTATTCATAAAACATTCCGGGCTACAGCCTTGGGCCTGAAGGGCCTGTCTTTTTTTGGCGCGTACTTTCTCTGTGCCTCCCTTGCGTTTTATTTTATTCATTTTGGCACTCTTTTTTTGCAGGTGCGCTGTTTAATAGGTGTGGGTGATACCACAAACTTTGTTTTTGATCCGATATCAAGTAATACAGGGCAGGAATCGCCAATATCGATATCAATATCGATACCAATATCGATACCGATACCGATACCGATACCGATACGATACTTTCTATAATTAAAATCTGTTTATGCACTTTCATATTGCTTTCCACTGTTAAATAACATTCTTGTAGATTCCTAATTTTTGTGTATCATGTAAATGCAGGAATGTAAATGTACAGAGTCCTAGTAAATTATCAAACTTGAGATTTTACAGAAAAAGATGAATTGAAATCTGTAAATCTTGAAATAACAAGAGGCACTGTTTGTCCAGAAATTAAAAATGTGATTCTTGTCACCACAGATTTATAGCATGAACTTTGTTCTTACTCTAATATTTTTGCGTAAGACACAGCACATAGGCAATATCCACATTATTTTTATTTAACTTAACAGAAGTATATATGTATATACAGTAGGTCATAAATATCATAAAGTGCTGCAAATCCCACTTGAATGTTTTAAAGATAAATTCTTTTCACTCCACATTAAAATAAAAAATTAATATTTTTTTTTTATAATTAAAGAATACATTCACATTTTTTCAAAGTCTGTCTTGAAACAATACTCATATGCCTATATCTACATTGAAATATTTTTTTGCTGTAATTATTCCTTTCATCCGTACAGGCCCTGAAGAAATCCCTTCCTAATGTGATTCCAATAGAAGAGATGGAAGACAAAATCAGAAGTGCTCAATCTGTGCAAAAAAATCATTCCAAAGTTCAACCAAAGTTGTTATCAGGCTCCAGCAGTTTGAGTTAACTAAATCAAGTGTGTATTTTTTTCCCCAGACAGTGTTTTCTTGCAGAGCTGCAGTGGAGGGATAGTAACTCAAAGAGGGAATTTTGTTCAAACAAGTCCCTGACATGGAAGGTATCCACTTTGTTTCAATAACCCAGACTACTGATGCCTCATATTAGCTTCAGCTAAACTTTAGAATGCATTTTTGACAGAACAAAGACTGTAGATTTTGTCCCCCATCTCACACATTGGAATAGGAGTAGGGAGGGATGTCTTTTGAACCATTTCTATTTTGAACAAGAAAAACAATTCCTGTGACCAAAAACAGTTTGATGTAAATATGGACATACATTGTTTTAAGATAGACTTCACAAATATGCATTCTGTGTATTCTAGAGTGAGAGCCCAGCCTTGGCTGGGATGACTGAGAATTTCAGTCGACAGCATAGATGGAATATGAGGATGGGTCTGATGGTCTGGTCTCTGATGCCATAGATAAGAGCACTCAGACATCTGGGAAAGATGACAATACACACATAAATAACAATCTGAATGCGCACCAAGACTATCCTGTCTAGGACCTTTGAGAGTGCTATAAGCAAGGGGTTGTATATAGTTGAAGAGAGACTGAGGCCCAGCTGCACCAGATGAAGCAGCAGTGTATTACGAGCTTTCTGGGCTGAAGCTTTGTCTGTGGAGGCTGACCTGGCTGCTATCATCACACCAATATAGGTGGAAGTGACTGCCACTCCAGCTGATACAAACAGAGAGTAAGTGTACGCTTTGTCATAATCATCAGACATTGGGCCAAGTAGCATGTTTTCTTTGGCGCAAAAATATTTCATCTGCAGGCTCTCCAGGTTGTCAAATGGGAAATCTAACAGTAAAAGAACTCGTGTGAGGATATTTAGTGAACTGAAGGCCCAAACCACAATGATAGCCACTGCTGTGTTTCTGATGGTGATGATGGTAGCGTGCCTCAGTGGGAAGCACACAGCCACATATCTCTCCAGAGACATCAGCACCAGTGTGAGAGGGGAGATCTCAAATGTGAGATCAGAGAGCATGTTGAAAACACCACAAACAGGATATGTCAGCCGTATTCTACATGCAGCTATTAAGTACAGTAACTGGCTCAATGCCAGCTGTATAGTGTCTGCAAAAAGGAGGTTGAATAGAAGAATGTAACGGGAGGTCTCACGAAACACTAATTTACTCCTCAAAGTGAATAACATGACCCCATTAATGAAGATAAACACACAGCATGGTACTGTGGTCAGAGTGATAAATAATACTCTTTCCAGTACCCCACGCCCAACAGGGATGTTGGTCTGAGATTGAATTAAATTTGACATCTTAGAGAAAACATTGAAGAGACATAAAATGTCTAAACTCTTGATGTAATTAGACAGAAACATGGACCCTTTTTCAGTTTGTATTCCTACAACAATGAAGATGAGTCATCTTTTGAGCAGAGAATGGCAATTAGTTCACATGCAAAATTCCAAATCATCTACATACTTTTATCAGGGTAGAAGCTTCTCTGAAGGGTTTGCCTTCCTTCACCTATTGTTTATGAGCTGTGTTGTTACATCACTTTTCTGAAGACAATCACATGCCAGCATTGTTAAAAAAAAAAAAGGTGATGTAATGTCTGTACCACCACCTCCTCAATCCCCTGATCCTCGTCATCGTACCCAACCCCTTTCACAAATGCACTGCAATCCTGAAAATCTTTTCTCCTGAAATTATACAGTATGGTTTAGACCTGCTCTATTTTCAAAGTGACTCGAGATAACTTAAGTTATGAATTGATGCTATATAAAATCAATTGAATTGAAAAAGATCAAATGACAATACCCGAAGGAGTTGTACTGTATATGAGAACGCAAATGTCAGAATCAGTTGAACCGGACATTCAAAATACTTTACCCTGCCAGCTCCCTAGTACAAAGTCTTTGTAATATCCGATTGTGCCCATGTGAGAATGGAGACGATCACTGTCCGGAGAATTCACGGCCAGCGAGTGGGCTTGTTGATGACGGTTCTATCATGTGGCTGGTGCGAAACCTGAAAATATAAACATCCGAGGGCAAAGAAGAAAAGTAATTTAAGCAAAAATGTCAACGAAAATGTGTAGCTGGAGAGACAACGAGATTCTTGGATTTCTGGACCGACACTGAAATCGTCCGACAAATTCAAGGAACAGCAAGAGACTCAGTTGTTTATTACCAAATTACGAACCGACTACGTGACTGTGGTCTAATCCACGCCATGTGGCGTCATCCGTATTCAAGTCTCTTGCTGCAATTGCCACCCCTAGCCTAAACCAAACCAAGTATTTCCTGTAGGTGAGAACACGTCTGACACAGACCATCTCCTTTTGTGTACAACATAGTTGTAGGGGCAAATCTGGACAACGTCTGTACCTGATTGTTTGGACATTTTCAGGAGTTTGTATAAGAAAATGGCTCATGATGCAGCAGCACCTACCCAGCTTGGAGTAGTTATTGGGAGCATGTCCGTGGACATTTTTTAGGGAAACACTAACTATTATTAACTCTTACCACTTAAGTTACATTCATATTAACAAAACAACAGGTGTTCATCTTAGAGAGCCTCTTCAATAATTCCTAAATCTATCAGTTTGCAAGGCACATGAGATCAACTACTGCACGTCAGTTTCTTCTAACGTAAACCACACAAAGGCCATGAGGTGTATTCCAGTTCTTCATATGTTAATGAAACATAACATCTTGAGAGTGTTAAGTCCAGTAATGTCGATATAGCCTAATATCACTAATCACAAATTGGCCTCAAGGGATTTTACAATCTGTACATCTTACGACACCCTCTGTTCTTTGACCCTCACTTCGGATAAGGAAAGTGCTCAAAGTGCTCAGTGTATCCAAACACTATGCTATCAATTATTGTTCATATAATAGTGTATTCTACAACTTGTAGGTGTATGTCACCTTCATTTTTATCGAGATTAATGGTTGGTGGAAGATATAATTGTTGTTTGTAATTAAATTGTAATGATCTTTATTTGGAGTGCTAGTTAATCAAGTGAAATACTACACAAGCTTTTCATTTGTTTTGTTTGAATGAGGGCAGTTAACACTCTTGTAGTTTCCTAATTTGTCTTTATTTATATACATATTTTATAATTTCAGTTTGTTAATGCAGAAATGTAAGTGAACAAAGTCATAGTAAATGATCAAATAAGAGATATTACAGAAAAAGATTAATTATTTTTGTTGCATAATAAATAGCACATGGGCAATATCCACATTATTTTTTCTTTACTTAACAGAAGTATTCATATACAGTAGGCCATAAATATCATCATCAATTGCTGCTTATCCCATTTTGAACATTTTAAAAATAAATTCCGTTCATTCCATATGCCATACTCAAATAAATAAGAAATACTCTTTTTTAATAATCAAAAGAATACATTCAAATTTTTTAAAGTCCGTCTTAAAACAATACTCATATGCCCATATGTACATTGAAATAGTTTTTGCTGTAGTTATTGCTTTCATCCGTACAGGCCCTGAAGAAATCCCTTCCTAATGTGATTCCAATGGAAGAGATGGAAGACAAAATCAGCAGTCCTCAATCTGTGCAAAAAAATCATTCCAAAATTCAACCAAAGTTGTTATCAGGCCTCAACAGTCTGAGTTAACTAAATCAAGTGGGTATTTGTTTCCCCACACAGTGTTTTCTTGCAGAGCTGCAGTGGAGGGATAGTAACTGAAAGAGGGAATTTTGTTCAAACAAGTCCCTGACATGGAAGGTATCCACTTTGTTTCAATAACCCAGACTACTGATGCCTCATATTAGCTTCAGCTAAACTTTAGAATTCATTTTTGACAAAATACAAAGACTGTAGATTTTGTCTCCCATCTCACACATTGGAATAGGAGTAGGGAGGGATGTCTTCATAGCCATTTTGAACAAGAAAAACAATTCCTGTGACCAAAAAGAGTTTTGATGTAAATATGGACAGGCATTGTTTTAAGATAGACTTCACAAATATTCATTCTGTGTATTCTAGAGTGAGAGCCCAGTCTTGGCTGGGATGACTGAGACTTTCAGTCGACAGCATAGATGGCATATGAGGATGGGTCTGATGGTCTGGTCTCTGATGCCATAGATAAGAGCACTCAGACATCTGGGAAAGATAACAATACACACATAAATAACAATCTGAATGCGCACCAAGACTATCCTGTCTAGGACCTTTGAGAGTGCTATAAGCAAGGGGTTGTATATAGTTGAAGAGAGACTGAGGCCCAGCTGCACCAGATGCAGCAACAGAGTGTTACGAGCCTTATGAGCTGAAGCTTTGTCTGTGGAGGCTGACCTGGCTGCTATCATCACACCAATATAGGTGGAAGTGACTGCCACTCCAGCTGATACAAACAGAGAGTAAGTGTACGCTTTTTCATAATCATCAGACAATGGGCCAAGTAGCATGTTTTCTTTGGCGCAAAAATATTTCATCTGCAGGCTCTCCATGTCTTCAAATGGAAAATCTAACAGTAAAAGAACTCGTGTGAGGATATTTAGTGAACTGAAGGCCCAAACCACAATGATAGCCACTGCTGTGTTTCTGATGGTGATGATGGTAGCGTGCCTCAGTGGGAAGCACACAGCCACATATCTCTCCAGAGACATCAGCACCAGTGTGAGAGGGGAGATCTCAAATGTAAGATAAGAGAGCATGCTGAGAACACCACACACAGGATATGTCAGCCTTATTCTACATGCAGCTATTAAGTACAGTAACTGGCTCAGTGCCAGCTGAACAGTATCTGCAAAAAGGAGGTTGAATAGAAGAATGTAACGGGAGGTCTCACAAAACACTAATTTACTCCTCAAGGTGAATAACATGACCCCATTAATGAAGATAAACACACAGCATGGTACTGTAGTCAGAGTGATAAATAACACTCTTTCCAGTACCCCCCGCCCAACAGTGATGTTGGTCTGAGATTGAATTGCATTTGACATCTTAGAGAAACATTGAAGAGACATAAAAATGTTTAACCTCTTGATATAATCAAACAGAAAAAAACAAATGAACCCTTTTTCAGTTTATATTCCTACAACAATGAAGACATGTCATCTTTTCAGTAGAAAATGCCACTGAGTTCACATGCAAAGCTCCAAATCATCCACGTACTTTTATCAGGGTAGATGCTGGTCTGCAGGGTTTGCCTTACCTCACCAATTGTTTATGAGCTCTGTCGTTACATCATTTCCCTTGACACAATCCCATACATGCATCGTTAAAACATGTATTAATGGTTGATAGGATTTCAAATTGAAAGCACTTTCCTTAATTGATCATTGGTAACATTAACGATTGTTGGGGACGCAAATAATCTAGTCTAGTTATTAGACAATATTTAACATAATTATTAATATCACCAAAATTAATATTAATAGATTATCAATATATTTAAATAATAACGGGGCACCAAATTATGTTGGTACATGAGCTCAAAAGACATTGAAATGACTATCAAAAGGAATAAATAATTATCAAAATAATTATTAGTTATATTGAATAATATGATTTAATGTATATTAAATTAAATTAATGTATATTAAATTAATGTATATTAAATCATCCTGAGGCCACCACTCTTTGAAACAAAGAGAAATTGATATTAAATTCATGTCGCCTCATAAATAAGTCTCATAAAGTATACTAAACTATCAATTTGGAACTCTGATTAATAATTAAATTAAGAACTATAACCATAAATCACCATATCAATAGCTAGTAACAACTGAAGGATTTCGTAGTTCTTTTCATAGCAGCGGAGTGCATTATTGACTTTTATGCCACATTAAAGAGACCAGCATGTATATTCCACAAATATATATTTACAAGACAATAAAGGTTTAAAACACAATATTAATCCAACTAAATAACTAAACTAAGCATCTGTGTGTGCGTGCGTGCGTGCGTGCGTGCGTGCGTGCGTGCGTGCGCCTGTCTGTTTGTCTGTGTAAGAGACAAGGATAAGATGGCCCTCTGTCTCAAAATGGTGACTGAGGTTGCACAGACTACAAAACAATAGGGCAGACCATGTGAAACTACCAAAATGGCTGAATCAAAGATGGCCACCAGGACATCAAACACAATGGTCTCTTTGTCTTTCGGAGCATATGTGCTCAATTAGTACAAAGGGTTGTGTGATGTGGTAGTTTTAGTAGTTAGTGTGTATGTTTGTGTTTAAAACCAATTCACAGTTTATGTATGTGATCTTAATGTGTGTCGGACATGTGCTGGGTTAGAAAAGTTTGTTAGTGAGAAAGAGTGTCACCTAAACAATGATAAGGACATGTGTATGACTGTTTCTGTGAGGTCATAATGTGGTGTCCTAAGCTAGTGTTTTGCACTAGTGATCTCATAACAAGATACTGCCAAGGAGTTGGTCCAAGTGTACTTGCGAATCTGGGCAGTGGTGTCTGAGTCCAATCAGAATTTCGAATTTTTGCTTTTGCTAACAAACTCAAGTTTGCCTATGTAACAGCAAAACAATAAAGCAAATTAAGGCCCCGTAAATAAGCATCTGTCTCACTGTTAGCTACGTGTTAGCTGGTACTGTGGGAAGATCACTCTGGAGCTCTTATGTTTAACTCACGGCTCAGGGCTGTAACACTTCAGGTAGCCAGAGCCAGAGAGGCACTCAGTGGCGCTATCGCTGCTTGATAGATTATGTCCATGTTCTGAACTGTGGTCAAAGATGTTGCGATCATCGTCAGACCGGTCTTTTGGCTGGTCACGCCAATTCTGAATTAGAATTTCTGAGTATGGCTTTCTAACACTTCTGTTGTGTGAGTGGCTATCTTGACGCAATTGGTGGACATGGCATTGACGCTCAGTGTCCTTATGCAGCCTTTCGTGACCCCCCTTCAACCTGTTGTGAGAGTGATCATTTTAGGTATCAGGAGATCTGCATGATGCTTCAGTGTTTGAGCTCGCAGGCTCAGTTGGTTTCCCCTTCTTTTTGGAACTGACTACAGTTTCCCAAACTATCTGTGTCATCTTCCTTATTTCGTACAGTGAGGGGTTACCTTGACGCGTCCTGAGTACAATGTTGGTGTGTACACATGGATGCAGGTTTTGCATAAACAAGGACTCGAAGATGGCGTTTTCTTCTAAGCCTGGTGCATTCTTACCTTGGAAGTATGCATACCTTAAACGTTTGTAGTAATCTAGCATTCTCACTACAAGAATGTTAATTTTGGAGGGCTGCAAACATCGCTGTGGTCACGTCAGCAGTAGAAGAGCATTCTTCTATTAGTGCTTGACGGAGCTCACTATAGTCATTTCTGACACTCAGAGGCTGTGACTCTATAAACTTGTGCACAGCTTTAGAGCTGGTTTTCCACGTAAGTTTAACTTTCTCTCTTTGGGTTGCATATGGCAAGTCGATTAGATTGTGATCTAATTCTCTAACATAGTCGTCAACATGATGATCACAGTTGTCTGGATCAAAATGTTCAATGCCCTTAGCCATTAACCCAAGAACTTCAAGGTGGAACACTGTGGTGTCCTTTCTAATGAAGGCGAGACTGGGCTAGCATTGCTATGGACATGTGTATCATGGCTACAGTTCTCTTTGGCTGGGAGGCAGGGGTTTCACAGCTGTCATCACTCTCGTGCCAGAGTGGAAAGGAGGCTGAACAAGCTGAACCTTCAGAGGGAGGAGCATGGATGAAAGTGTCATTTCTCAGTGGCTAAGAACATAAGGCAGGATATCTTCTTGAAGATATACTGCATGTATCCTCACTATCTGTATCAGAAAGATTAAAAGTCAGGTAGCACTTCAGTGTTTCTCTCAGTGGAGGTTGAGGAGCTGACTTCATTCCCAAGTACTTTGAGTCAGTTAGAAATCCTTAACTTCTGAGTGGAGAGGGAGTTAACCTCTCATCAAGTGAGAAGAGTGAATCTGAGTAGCCAGAATCACAATGGCTGATGACTGTGATGGAGACAGACATTCTAGTCTAAGCCCTAACAATTTCTCTGTGTGAGCAAAGATCTGACTCTGACTAATGCAGGTTTCCTAAGTAACACATCATTTTCTTATTAGCTCTCTGAACTTCATGGAGGAGACAAGCAATCTACCTAGGAATCTACCTCCTTTTCCAGGGCTGCTTTACTCTGAATGGCAAGGCTTGTTTGCCTGTGAAAGATCAGTAGCAAGCATTTCAACAATGGGTCTTTGGATGCGGTCTGCGCATCATACCTGTCAGTGAGTAGCGATTCTAATTCCTTCCTGCACTCACTGAAACTCAGCATGTTGATGAGTTCAGGGCAGCCAGGGTTTAGTTTCTGTACTAAGGAGGAAATAAAAAGCTCTACACAGGGGTTCTCCACTGTTGTGCCAGGAATGGAGGGTGAAATTCTACAGGTTGTCTATTACAGAAACAATGTTGTTGTTTATGGTGTTGCGTTAGCGGACACCTTGTTGTGGTGCTTGGGTGGAACACTAGCCTAACAAATAATGTGCTGGCCTATACTATAGGAAGTAGCTTCCTGTGGAAGACGGGTGACTATGGCACCAACTAGTGGCTCTAGTGGGCATAACATATTAGGGCCAGTTAAAGTAAATGCAGGTTTACAAAATAAGTTTGCTTACAAACTTTTAATATGCACTAACTGAAATGCAAGGCCGTAACAAAAATATACAAATCTTATAACACAGGGCTTGTAGCACACTGTGGCTCTATCTCAGGTTCTATTTAACACACACAGGCTGGAATGCATGGCAGTAACAGCCAGATACAAGCTCTTTATGTTACACAGGGCCGGTGACACGCTGTGGTGTATCTTAATTAATGGAAAATTCAAATTAAAAGGAAATTGTGACAGATTGTGGCTAGATTGCATTGAATACCTGGTATTCAAATGCTGAACCAAAAATCTTTCAAGTTCTACAGAGAAGGTTAACTTGAATTAGCAGCAATAGCAATTTCTTAAAGTAACACTATGAGGGTTTAAAGTGTTAATAATAATCACAATCTCTCAAATTGATATTCGCAACACAATGTACTTGTTATTAGTACAGCTGGATGTCTACTCCTGTGGAAGACTAGTGGTGTAGAATGTCAACAGTTTTGGTTTGTTAAGAAGTGGAATAAGATTTGTTTTGGTTTTAACCAAAATTATACTGAAAATTAATAATATGCCTCACATAGGGCACCATAATGTGTGTGAGAGAGAGAGAGGAGAGATGAAGACAAGATGGCTATTTGTCTCAAGATGGCAGCTGAGTGTGGCCTAAAGACAATATGGCGGGCACTGTAAATCTACAAAGATGGCTAAATCAAAGTTGGCCACCAGGACCTCACCACATCCTCTTTGTCTTGTCTGAGCACATGTGCTCAGTCAGAACAAACAGTGTTTGATGTGGTAGTTTGAGATTCTCTGAATATGTATGTTTGTGTTTAAAACCAATTCACAGTTTATGTAAGTGATCTTAATATGTATCGGATAATGCGGTGGGTTAGAAAAGATGGTTAGTCTGCATGCAAGACCTTTTGTCTATGTGGAGCATAACTAAACACATCAGATGTGGCGAAGCCAGCTACCCAAATATACTGACTACAAATAATATCACAGCAATATCATAGCATTAAACCAAATAAATATAGGTACATTCACCGAATTCAAAGTTAACAGTCTTGCTTAGCCATATGCTGTTGCTGTGCTAATACTGTGCTAAGATAAGTCCAGTACGTTACCCAGTTCATGGAAGAAAAAGTGGCAGTTTCATCTGTTGAAGTTGGAGGAGCCAGGCTGGAGAAGGATGTGGTTCCAGTGTCATAGTCTTTGCTGTGTTGAGATCCAGTTGTGCAGTTTGGAGGTAAACTCGTCCAATCCTTTGTTTCTGCAGCTTGGTAGCTTGCTCCGGGGCCAAAAGAGAAAGAGAGAGAACAATGGAGAGCCCTTTGATTTTATTGAATCCATTTTCACACGTATGTCTGAATGAGTCATAGGCTAGAGTAACCAGTAAGGATATTTGGGTAGCTGGCTTTGCCACATCTGATGTGTTTAGTTATGCTATACATAGACAAAACGTCTTACATGTAGACTAACCATCTTTTCTAACCCACTGCATTATCTGACACATATTAAGATCACATACATAAACTGAATTGGTTTTAAACACAAAAATACACATTCAGAGAATCTCAACCCCCACATCACACCCCCTTTGTTCTTCCTGAGCAAATATGTTCCAAAGAACAAAGAGGCCATGTAGTGACTGGCGGCCATCTTTGATACAGCCATATTTGTAGTTTTACAGAGTCAGCCATATTGTCTGTAGGCCATGCAGACATCTTGAGACAAGTAGTCATCTTGTCTCCCCCCCCCCCCCCCCCCTCTCTTTCTCTCTCTCTCTCTCCCTCACTCTCTTTCTCTCTCTCACACACACACACACACACACACACACACACACACACACACACACACACACACACACTGTGTTTAGTTTAGTTATTAAGTTAGATTAATATTGTGTTTTAAACCTTTATTATGCATTGTTTTAAGATAGACTTCACAAATATTCATTCTGTGTATTCTAGAGTGAGAGCCCAGCCTTGGCTGGGATGACTGAGTGTTTCAGTCGACAGCATAGATGGCATATGAGGATGGGTCTGATGGTCTGGTCTCTGATGCCATAGATAAGAGTACTCAGACATCTGGGAAAGATGACAATACACACATAAATAACAATCTGAATGCGCACCAAGACTATCCTGTCTAGGACCTTTGAGAGTGCTATAAGCAAGGGGTTGTATATAGTTGAAGAGAGACTGAGGCCCAGCTGCACCAGATGCAGCAGCAGTGTATTACGAGCCTTGTTGGCTGAAGATTTGTTTGTGGAGGCTGACCTGGCTGCTATCATCACACCAATATAGGAGGAAGTGACTGCCATGCCAGCTGATACAAACAGAAAACAGGTGTACGCTTTGTCATAATCATCAGACATTAGGCCAAGCAGCATGTTTTTTCTGGCACAAAAATATTCCATCTGCAGGCTCTCCAGGTCATCAAATGGAAAATCTAACAGTAAAAGAACTTGTGTGAGGACATTTAGTGAACTGAAGGCCCAAACCACAATGATAGCCACTGCTGTGTTTCTGATGGTGATGATGGTAGCGTGCCTCAGTGGGTAGCACGCAGCCACATATCTCTCCAGAGACATCACCACCAGTGTGAGAGGGGAGATTACAAATGTGAGATTGGAGAACATGCTGAGAACACCACATACAGGATATGTCAGTTTTACTCTACAAGCAGCCAGGAGGTACAGTAACTGACTCAGTGCCAGCTGTACAGTGTCTGCAAAAAGGAGGTTAAACAGAAGAATGTAACGGGAGGTCTCACGAAACACTAATTTACTCCTCAAGGTGAATAACATGGTCCCATTAATGAAGATAAACACACAGCATGGTACTGTAGTCAGAGTGGCAAATAACACTGTTTCCAGTAACCCCAGCCCAACAGTGATGTTGGTCTGAGATTGAATTGCATTTGACATCTTAGAGAAACATTGAAGAGACATACAAATGTTAAACCTCTTGATGTAATCCAACAGGAAAAAAAACAAATGGACGCTCTTTCAGTTTGTATTCCTACAACAATGAAGACATGTCATCTTTTCAGTAGATTAATGCCACTGAGTTCACATGCAAAGCTCCAAATCATCCACATACTTTTATCAGGGTAGATGCTGGTCTGCAGGGTTTGCCTTACCTCACCAATTGTTTATGAGCTCTGTCGTTACATCATTTCCCTTGACACAATCACATACCAGCTTTGTTAAAAAAGGTGTAATGGGTTATAGGGTTGCAAATTTTAAGTACTTTCCTTCATTTAATTTTTTTCATTTCAAAATTTATTTCGAACATGTAGAATACAAAAAAATAAAATAAAAAATAAAGAAAAAGAACGATCATACCAACAAGTGGACAGTCAGAAACAAGTAATATTTACATACAATGAAAAGCATAAGAAAAATAAATAGTCAACACTTGATGCCTTGATTTACATATTCGAAAAGGAGTGAGAAGTATAAACTTATTTAATCCCACCCCTTCTCCATAAGTCAATTATTAATTATTAACCAGCTTCCTTATTGAGCCATACATACCGTATACTTTAATTCAATTTACCTAAAGTTGTCTAACTATATTTATTATTTATAATTATTCTAAATATAATTATTACCTTTAATCTGTGTCATACAGAAATATAAATTAATTACTGATATAATTATCCTTATCAAAATATAAATGTATTTATAATATAACTTAATCATAATACCAATTCATTACTTACATATTTATCTTAATCATATTGACTATTTGTTATCTTTTCTTATATGCGCGAATTATTATTTATAATATACAATTTATAATATACAATAAGCACATGCAATACAACCCTCAATATATACATACATACACATACATACACATATATATATATGTATATATACATATATACACCGCACATTGCACTACATGCACACATTACATACCACGTATACATATATATAAACGTATATATAGACATATATACATGTATGCAATACACAGCGTCCGACCATGCATACATTATTCTTATACCCAAAATCAAATATCCACAAATTTGCATTATTCTTTACAGAAAAAATAGGAAGATAGACTAATACAGAATAAATATTAAGCAACCAATAAATAAATAAACAGTAATAAATAAATAAACAGTAACCCCTGTAAACACCTTGTGATTGTTAAATCCTTAATCAATCATTGCAACATTAACGATCAATCACTCGATTAATCGTAAGTTAAAAAACATTTTAAAAATGCATTTTCCACACAATACCAAATGCGTTTTTGATTCAATCAAGGCTTTATTTCCACAGCAACATATTGCATATCCTCTGACATTAGACCCTACACCGTTTTTTGCTTTTTTTGGACCGCACGGTCTTTTTTTGTAATAATTCATGTAGAATCTCAACACCGTAATGCACAATCATGACATTTACAAACTAGGACAAACTGGGCTATCAGAATATGTGTGCTGCAGTGATGTCAGCAGGCGTTAAGGAAGCGGCAGTTAGAACAAACACAGGCCAGGTGGTTGCAGTTATTGTACACCATCCTGCCTCTCTGTTAGAGGATTTGCCTCTAGTTTTTCAACTCCCTTTGGCATGGGGACATTAACTGAAGGACGTATGTCCGCTGGCCTAGGGATGATGGGAGGTGGGGAGGATAGACCAGTTGGAAATGAGTGAGCTGGCTGAGAATCACCAGCTTGATTGGACTGTGGTGGGGCCCCTTGAGTTGCTGGACGGAGCCCTTGTGCTGCCGTGTTGCAGGCACAGGGGGAATGCAACTTGGCCTCCACCAGGGGGGGCTGATGATGCAGGCTGCGGCCGTGGAGGTAATAATATGATAACTCTGAATTAATATGCTGTGACAAGGCCAGTCTAACCATTATCATGAATGGTGCATTATTGTAAACATGGATACCAAACTGTTACGATGGTATTTAATTGTATTTCATATGTGTGTGTGAATATATATAGTTGGCACTGTGCTACACAGTGCTCTTGTATGTAGGAAACTTCATTTAAAAAAACTCAGACTAATTGCATGCATTGTTAATATCTTACTCGATTAAAAATCGAAGAATATTTTATTGATATTTGTACATACTTCTTACCAAATGTCATGTTTAAGCGATATGTCCCTTTTCGTCTATACAGTTTAGTTTCACTGTTTGCTTGTCATAATCATAACTATCTGAGGACAGTTCACAGACAAACAGAAATGAGTAAAGTATTGTGACATGCAAGAACAACACATACATGTTATTACAAATTTATTATATGAATAATTAAGACATGTAGTGAATGCAATTAATTTAAAGATTTTCTTCAGATCATCACTTCTTTAATTGGTTCACAAACACAGATTTGTATTATTATCATTGTGATTTTGAATATGTAGTAACATCCTTGAGAATAGTGTACCATGTTCAAAAATCTTTTCTTTTCAAATTTCAAATTCAAATTGCTTTGTACATGTCACATAGAAAACTGGATTGTTTATTGAAAAGCATTCACTTCAAATTGTCACTGGCTCTTGTTGAGGAACACTGAGCATCTCCACCAACAGCACAGATTTTGCATGAGAACGGGTCTGATGGTATGATCCCTGAGTCCATAGATGAGTGTAGTCAAACACCTTGGAAGGATATTCAAGAACACAAAGCATACATTGTAAATCCGCATAAGGGCGGATCTCCTCACAGTTCTGGCTATGGCTATAATGATGGTGGAGAACAAGGAGGCGATGAGAATGAGGCTTAGCTGAATGAGGTGAAGTAGAAGCGTTTGAAGAGCCTTTCTAGCTGACACTTTGTCTGTTGAGGCAGACCTGGCTACAAGCGCTACACCAATGTAGGAGCTGACGATTACTACACCCACTGACAGAAAGAGAGTGCTGGCATATGCTTTTTCAAAATCATGAAAGATTGGTGAGAAAAAAATGTTTTCTTTAGAGCACAAGTCATTTGCATGCAGATTTAGGGAGATTTTTGTGAACACATACACCAGCATAAAAACTCGAATGAGGATGTGGATAAAACTGAAGGCCCACACCACAACAATGGCCATTCCTGTGCTTCTCATGGTGAAGATGGTAGCATGTCTCAGTGGATGGCATACAGCCACATATCTCTCAAGTGACATCACAGCCAGGGTGAGAGGGGAGATTGACTGTGTGAAAACTGAGAGCAGAACTAGGACACCACATGCATAATATGGAATTTTTATCAGCAAAGACAGTAAGTAAAGCAGAAGGTTTGATACCAGGTGAGCAGTGTCTGCAAAGAGCAGGTTGAACAGCAGGATATATCGGGATGTCTCACAAAACACCTGCTTACTCTTCAGAGTGAACAACAAAACACAGTTAATGCAGAAGAAAGAGCAGATTGACCCAACGGATAACATGCCAAATAGCATTGTCTCATGGGGAGCTTGATACTGCAAATTCACAGTGATATTGGCCTTAGGCTGCAGCAAAGACAACATTACAGAATGATGTCTGAAAAAAAACATGTAAACTACATAACATACAAAGTACACATCATCATGCCAAAGAAGCTAAAAATTATCCCTCACCACAAAAACCTTTTGAGTGCTGAACCTCAAATTATCCATCAATGTTGAGCAGTCAGGTCAGGAGGTTGGAGGTAACGTTCATTTACACAAGAGCAGAGCAGATCTGGTGCTGTTATTCCTGCATGGACGGTATATATGCTTTGTTCTCAAGCCAACTTCACAGGACGTTCATTACGTAAGCATGATCATCAGTTTAGAAATGAGTGATGTAATCTTTCTACCACTGTCTACTTTTCCCCCCCGCTGCATTCAATGCTTCCATTGCCTGTCTCTATTTTTGGCTTTCAAATAATTTATTATTATCCAGACTTTGATTTTAACATAAATACAGTAAGTACTGTCCTCATGTACAAGGTAAAAGTGAACATGGCTCACTGCTTGACCCTACTGAAGGGGAGTAGTCAAATGCGCAAGCTGCAACTGTAAGTAAAAAAGAAAAATCTCAGTTTTTGGCCCAAATTTTTAAAAATGTTGGGCACCCTGGACATCTAAACCCCAAAAGGCACAACTAAACCACACTGTCAACCATCTTACCAACTTTGAAGTTCCTAAGTTAAATAGTTTTCGAGTTCTGCTCCGGAAACGAAAGTGTGACATGTGAACGGACTAACGGAAGGACACGCGGAGCGCTATATACCCCTGACTACGTTGTCGCGGGGGTATAATAAGATGTTTAAAGTTACTGGCAACGATTATCCAGTAGTTGTTATAGGCCTATTTCATACCACGGTAAAAATGACTGTAAAACTAACTACATTAGTTTTTAGCATACTGTAAAATGAAGTTCATTATTATACTGTTATTTTATATGGATGGGTGTTTCTTTGGACCCGGATGTGAGACTATGCTGGCGTGTATGCTTCTCAATCCGACTCAGTTTATGTTTTTTACTGCTTTTGTTGCTGCAATCTGTGCTTTTCTTCAAGTAGGAATAGGTGCAGACCTTCTACGCCTAATCCTATAATTTTCCAGTCCTGTGTTGTCAGATTGATAGTTGCACTGCTGCGGCTCTGTTTACTCACCCACTCTGATGGCCAAGCAAAATACTTAACCCCAAACTTCTCCCGAAGGCTGTGCCATCAGTGTGTGTGAATGAAAAACTAAGGCTCTATATAAATGCATGTCCATTTACCATAGCTAGCTAGCGATCCACCGTCGTACACAATAAACTGTGAATTCTCCAACTCTGTACACCATGAGTGGTTTATTTTCTACCTCAATACCAGGACTATCCTCATGGTCTCTCCTCGACTCATCATCCTGCTCTGGCTTCACTGCTGTACCACTGCTGTAGTCCGAGGCTGGGTGCCTCTTCTCCGGCTCGCGGTTTTCTAGGCGCTTCTCTGTTGCTACAATGCTGTTCATAAAATACTCCACACTGGAGCTCCTGAACCTCAACCATCACATCATCATAGACTGCCTCAATGTCATAACATCAGACCCCTGCGTGGGTTGCAGTGTGTTTACTCGGACCATGCTATTCCATCTGTACTGTCGGACAGCTGCTCTGTCGCACAGCAACAATATCATTACAACAAACCAGACGTGTGCGTTGGCAATCTGAGGCCACTTGTCTATGTTGACCGTGTCGTTCCACCCACATCTGCCTCAGCGAGAATAAAGTCGTAATGTTACGAAAATAAAGTCATAATATTACGAGAAAAAAAGTCGTAATATTACGAGAATAAAGTCATAACTTTACGAGAAAAAAAGTTGTAATATTACGTGAATGAAGTAATAATATTACGAGAATAAACTCAGAATATTACGAGAAAAAAGTCCGAACTTTACGATAAAAAAGAAAATAACTTTTATAACGACTTTTCTTTCTCGTAAACCTTTGACTTTATTCCCGAAATCTCAGATTTTATTTTTTTTCCTCAATGTGGCCCTAATACTCCGTCGTACTGTCATACCATAGACCTACAACAATGATAAATAAAAATGAAAATGTAAACAAAAAAACAGTTATTCATTTCCACAATTTTTTTTAAAAATCCACAGGGAGCCACTGGAGAGGAGCTAAAGAGACGCATGTGCTGACCCTCGCACTAAACCGAGCCACACCCCCGGGCTTTGTGTATATACAGAAGCCTTGTTTGGGTCGTGGTGGTGGGCTGGCTGTAATACATCGAGCTGACATCCTGGTCAAGGAACTCCCAATACGCAATGTCACCTCATTTGAGTGTGGGGCATTCCCTCCAGCTGGCTCCCCACAGCTCCAGGTGGTCCTCATTTACTGCTCCACAAAAGTGTCCACTACCTTCATGTCTGAGCTATCTGAGCTCCTCACATCTGTCTGCTCCATGTCTCCATCTACACTCCTGCTTGGTGACTTCAACATCCACATGGACTCCAGCAGCTGCACATTCGCTACCAAATTCCTGTCACTGCTGGACTGTTTTAACATCACACAGCATGTTCATGGTCCCACCCATGCCAAAGGTCACACACTGGATCTGGTGTGTTCGACTGGCACATCTCCCTCCCATCTGCAGCGTCTGGACATCATTGTATCCGATCATCATGCCATCTACTTAACCTTTCCTGTCCCCCTGCCCAGGCGGGGCACTAAACATACCATCACGTTCAGGAACATTAGGTTAGTTAGTGCCCCAGCCCTGATTAACATGACAGTCACTCATATGACCTCAGATCCCTTCGACACTATGGTGGATGGCCTGGTCTCGCCCCTCTCAAAACCCAGACTTTCTCATTCTCCAGTCCTGCCCCCTGGTTCACCACCAAACTCTGTACCATGAAGGCCACTGGTCGCCAGCTGGAGAGGCTCTATGAAAGATCCGGCCTAATCGTTCACCTCAAGGCCTTCAAAGATCATGTGCAGACCTACAAAGAAGCTCTTTCCCGGACAAAAACCCAATACTACTCATTGGCACCCAACAACATCACCCTGAAAGCTGTTCTCCACCATCAACTGGTTCCTCCGCCCCCTCAATATCCCCCACCCCACAGGTCCACCCAACCTCTGCTCCAAGTTCCTGGACTTCTTCCGGGCCAGAGTGGACTCCATCCACCAGCAGCTTCTGACGCCTGGCCAGCCACAGGGTGATGCTATCTCCGCTGCATGCCCGCCTCAGTGCTGCCTTTCCTCCTTCTCCCCTGTGGATGCTCTTTATGTTGCTAAACTGGTCAACAAAGCCAAGGCCTCCGCCTGCTGTCTGGATCCCGTGCCCAAAGCCCTGGTCAAGGCATGCATTCCTACCCTGTGCCCCATCACGGTGGACATTACTAACTCCTCCCTCAAAATGGCCGCAGTCCCTTCTATTCTCAAAAAGCCAGGTCTGGACCCAGGTGACCTCTCAACACTCCATTTAATTTGATTTCAGAGCAAATAAGTCTACTGCAACAACCAATTGTTTCCTTATTGAAAATATCAAAGCTAAAGTTGATAAGGGGGGAACGGACTTTGCGGTATTTCTCGACTTAAGAAAAGATTTTGACATTGACACAACCTTGAGTTATTAATCACAACATTCTTCTTGCATTTTTTTTCTTCTGCTGCTTTATGCTTTATGCTACCTCAAAAACAGAAATCAGTGTGTAAGGATCAAGGATACGGTGTAACCCATTCCCAGTTGTAATGTCCCAGGGCTCTATCCTTGTCAAGGGTCAAAGTTCAAGGTTCTTTATTTGTCAGAAGTCAGTTCCAGCAAAGCAGTCATTGGCAATGGTGTATATGTATATATTTGTATACTGTATATATAACAGTGGAAATCGCACAAGTCTTATGGCCTGCTGACTGAAACTGTCCCTGAGCCTGGATGTGCGGGACCGGATGCTGCGGTACCGTCTCCCAGACGGCAGCAGGCAGAACAGTTTGTGGCGGGGGTGGTTGGGTTCTTTAATAATCCTGTTGGCCTTTTTCCTACACCGCTGGGTGTAGATGTCCTCCATGGATGGCAGAGGTGATGCAGCCGGTCAGGATACTCTCGATGGTGCACCTGTAGAAGTTGCAGAGTATCCTGAAAGACTACCGCCCAGTAGAACTCACTTCCACCATCTGCTCCTCTTCAATTGATAAATCTCATTCGGTCACTACCCAAAGCTCATGTCCATAGGTGAGGGTCGGAAAATAGACATACTGGTAAATCGAGAGCTTTGCCTTCCGGCTCAGCTCCCTTCACCACAATGGTCCGGTACAACGCCTGCATCACTATGGATGTTGCACCAAACCACCTGTCCATCTTACATTCCATTTAACCCTCACTGGTGAAAACGACCCTGAGTTACTTGAGTGTTAGTGTTTGACACCTTAATTTGTTTTTTTTGGGGAGATGCTTTATGAGTTATTATTAGAAAACATTAAAAAGAATTGTGTCAGGGCATGTTTGCTTGATTGACAGGTATGTCAGCCTTCCATTTCAGTTCCTTCCCTTTGCCAAAATTTGGATTTGACATCTGATGGCCATGTGTGGTTTCCCAGTCTTAAAAAATGTATATTATATACATGTAGATTGTCTATTAGATTTTTACATTAGGTTTTAAAGTATTCTGCTTTAACAACTAATGCCCAAAACAAAAAAAGAAAACAGCAGTGGATGCAAGTCAGTAAAAGTTAGACTTCTCCTAGCTTTTCCAAATAATGAGTTGTGTTGTTGTTATGAAAATAATGTTTTTAGTTTGGTGAAATTCTCTGAGGTATCACAGAGAGAAATCCCCACAACTGACCCAATCCCCTGAAAACTAATTTAGACACATTAAATATTCAAACCCTCACTAACATCATCATGTCTTCATTAAATATTAATCTAACTAATGCCTCCTGTGTGTGTTTATCAGTAATGTTAATGGAGATGGTATGGCAAAGTTGAACAAGTCAAGAGTACGTGTATGGAGCAAACTTTTATCTTCAATGTCTGTCCTAAAATGTTAACTTGAACCTTAAATGTCTGAACTCATACTCAGGTATGAAGTTGCATGTAGTTGTAAATAAATTTAAATATTGCTTCACATTTCAAGCTGCCCTTGACAAGACTTTTATGTAAAAACTCTTCTCCGAGCCTAAAGTGGGGCTGGAACAGATACCAAAATCTCTGTTGAATTTGTTGTTTATCCAGTTTAAAATAGTAGTATAAATAATTACATAATTATTAGATAAATACAGTTTTAAACAGAAGTAATTAACCTAGTGTACTTTATTATATTCAAATAAATTAAGTCATTGTAAATGTGTCCTTGTATCCCTTTATTATAGAAAAACACATTATTTCATCAATTTTCATTGTGCCCTAAAGTTAATGCACTCCTAAAATGTTCAACTTGGGAGCACATTTGCACATACTGTAAGTTTAGTGGCTCACTTTATTTTGTTTCTTCAATGAACTCTAAATTTGCACCACAGATCTTGGGTTTCTATATTAAGATAAGATTGATGAGACCTTTTTGAGTCTTTTTATACTTAATTTTCACACTTATTCGGTTCAAAATGAACATTGATAAATGCACACTTTTATGAAAAATTTGAAAATAAAAATAAAGCTGCAAGCAGCGATGAACGGGCCCTCGCCCCCTTGCGCACGTCGGGGAACCCGCTGTCGTGCATTCCCATTAAAGTTGCACACTGCGCGCAACAGTTAGAGGAAATTTTCTGCATGGAGCGCATGGCGCTGTAAGTGACCTGTTGAGAACATGTGGGGCATCCTTTAAAGGCACTTCTATGAGGGTGGGTGGCAATATACAACCATTTCTTGTTGCCAGTAGGTGGCGTTATCACCATAACTCAATAATGGCACGTATATGTCTTCAGGCCAAGACTCTTATAAAACATGTAAAGTTTGGGGCTGATTGGACAATGTATAGTCAATATACAACAACTTACTGTTTCCTGTAGGTGGCGCTATGACTATCACTCATGATGGCACGTATATGTTATCCAGCTTGTGAAATTTAGGGCATATCGGACTATGTAAAGTCAAGTTACAACAGCCTCCTGTGTGATGTCGAAACATCAAAATTCGCCGAAACCACAAAAGCTTCGTAATTTAGCATCATGAAGGTGTTGAGATTCTGCTGCCCGACTTTGAAATGTATCTCTTGAATCCTCTAGGAGGAGTTTCGCAAAGTTCCATACCTGTAAAGTGATAAAATAGCGTCTACTCACATGACGTATGACATCATTGTTTGAGCGATCAAAAATTCTTTCATAATTTAGCGTCACATTAGTTTGAGGGTTATACTACCCAAATTTGACGCGAATCCGATAAACTCTCTAGGAGGAGTTCGTAAAAGTATGCATAAAATACATGAAAAACACACAAAATCACCCAATCACTACAGAACTTTGAATTTCGCACCAGTTCTGATGCGTATTTCACTTTTCGTGAGTTTTCGTGCATCCTAAGTGCCTCAAAAATGCGATCTCGCAGCAGAAAAATAATAATCCTTAGAAAAACAATTACTATTACTACTACGATTACTACCTAAACATTGACCCCTGCCCTATTAACTGCAATGTGCTCACAGAAAACATTCACAGCTAACAACTGGGTGTTGAAATGACCCCTGAAATTTCTTGTACTGCAGATCCTCTAATGGCCAACGGACACTGGCTCAGAGAAAACTGTACTTTAATCAATCGAAAAATCCTTTTAATAATATCTTGAAATGCAAAATAAACATATTTCTCCCTCCAAAAAGGAAGGTGTCAATAGTTCATTTTACTTCTGCCAAAAACTTTTTTAAAGTTTAGAGTCATTAGAGTCAGTTTGTTGTATTTTGGGACGTTTCCTTAATTGTCTTCTTGAGTAAGTAATCTTGAGTGTAACTATTGTTGTGGCAACGCTGTTTTTCAGTCACAGAGAGAAATCCCTCCCATCTGACTTAGTCTCCTGGTAACTCATTTGTACACATTAAATATTCAAACCCTTACTCATTAATGTTTTCAGTAAATATTGACATAATTAATGATTCCTGCGGGAGTTTATCAGGAATCTTCATGCAGAGGTTTTTGACGTGTACCTCTGTGGAGACAAAGTATGGCAAAGTTTAAGAAGTTAGAATAAGTAAAGTCCAAAGTAAATAGAAAAAAACTTGTTGGTTCAAAACTGTGCTTACCCATTTCAAGCTGCGCTTTACAAGATTTAAAAAAAATGACATGTCTTCTCAGTCTGAAGTTGGTCTGCAACAAAGAGGAACATCTCTGCTTGTTCATTCTCTCTGTTTTACAACATGGTGCACAGTTAGGTACACTTAACACATCAATATAAAGAATATGTAATTAGTTGTAAATGGGGTACTTCATAGCATCTTATGCTAGCTAACATTAGATAGCTCCTTCATAGCTACATAGCTCCTTGCTAAACAGAGCAATGAGAATGAGAAGTGGCACCTCTATGTCTGAGGCCATGGTGCTCTGGAATATGGTGGATTGTGCCACTCGGTTTGGGAGTTGGAGTTCAACTATCTTAGTAAAATGGAGCATGACATTGAGAGGCGGTATAATGCAGGCGTTGTACCGGACCATCAGGGTGAAGAAGAAGTCGAGTCAGAATGGCAAAGCTCAGGATTTAGTTTTAGTTTTAAGTTCCAACTCTTACTTATGGTCATGATCTGTGGTAGTGACTGACATGAGTTTTATCCTCACTTGTAGAACAAAGTGGCGTCTTCTGGGGACGCAACACTGGGGTTCAGGAGCCAGGACTTTGGAGAAGGAATGGTGATGATACCCACCCCTCTCCAGGGTGTTTGTTTCACAGTACCAGCTGTGTTCTAGTTTTGACCCCACAAGATCAGCTTGAGCTAGCCAGCCTATATTATACTTTGCGAGTACACAAGGGTCCACTAGGGTCCGTATGACGTACATTTCATCATCAGTGGGTGTAGGCGTGGGTTCTGTGTGGACGTCCGCCTTCCGGCAATTTGTTGTGGCCGTATGGACCTGTCCCTTCCCCTTGACTTATATTCCCGATTACTATGGTTTTCAGCATAATACTACAGAGCATACTTAGTGCAGCAAACAGTTGTTGCCAATGTTGTGGGATTTGCTAAAAGCCACAACAACCAACAGATGTTTTTGCTGGTGAGTTTTGCTCTGACTAGGTCCCTAAAGAGCTATCACTCTATGCTCAGTAATGTGAGCTTGACAGACTTGTTGGAGGCTTGAAAGTTACCTTTCAGCAAAGGAAACAGCTCGAACATGTGTTTTTACAATACAAAACTGTGTGGACTTGCCTGAGCCGTTAAAGCTGTGATGTGCTTGGTCGTAGTGGGAGTAAATAGCACATTTACATACCCAATCATTAATGTAACAGGCATTCAGGCAAATACTACTGCTTTCATTAAGGGTGTAACGGTACACAAAAGTCATGGTTCAGTTTATACCCCAGTTTAGGAGTCACAGTTTGGTGCGAGCTCGGCACATTGGAAAAAATACATTAGGATATTTTTATTAATTTATTTCGAACAGACAGTTGTGCAAGTGCAACACTTCTATTCTATTGTATTACACTATACGAACACTGAAAAAACACATTCCCAAAAGGCAACAGGTCACAAAAGGCAAACTTAAAAGCATCTCTCATGCAATGGAACTCAACATACAAATAAAACTTTAGTTAGTCCCACCATAGCTATATTTAAACTTCCAAAGCACCCAAACATATATGTATTCTGTTCCGCCCCATTCTGCTCCCACTTCCACCGAGTACACATGAACCGTACTCCGGTCCACCTTTTCAAGTGGACTTGAGTACGGATCGACGAATTTCCCGATTACTGAATGGAGCGTTCATACTTATCACATGAACTGGACTTTGGGATCCAGCTTTTCTCCTGAAAGTGACGAGGCGCTCCTCTGAGCCGCTCAGCTTTTAATTAATTATTAATATTTCTTTTAACCGTTTTAACCGATAGCGTTCATCGGTTAAAATGCTTAATGTCTGTTGACGGTTAAACGGTTAATTATTAACATCCCTAGGGTCAAGTGTACTCGGACCCGTGAACCTGGGTCCCTGATGTGAAAGCACCCTTTCGGAATTGGCAGTGGAAATCTTTCTGTAAAGTGATATTAAAAATGACAGCCATGCTTAATACAAGCAAAAACAACAAATGAAAATAATACTACATCAGTATTCCACTAAGTTCGAGATAGATACTCTCCTATTGTCATGTCCACTATGGACATACATCACATGACCCGGGGCAGGGGTCAGCAACCTGCAGCTCTGGAGCCACATGTGTGCGTCTCTTTAGCTCCTCTCCAGAGGCTCCCTGTGAATTTATAAAAATGGAAACGAATAACTGTTTTTTGTTTACATTTTCCTTTTTATTTATCATTGTTGTAGGTCTATGGTACGACGGTACGACGGAGTATTAGGGTATTATGACTTTATTCTTGTAATATTACGACTTTTTTCTCGTAAACTTATGACTTTATTCTGTAAATCTCAGATGTTTTTTCCCTCCATGTGGCCCTAATACTCCGTAGTACATTTGCTCTTTGGCCCTCACTGCATTAGATTTATATACTATATACTTAGACTATAAACTGTGTTACCTTCATCACAATGATCACATGTTGTTGTTTTCTTGCCTAAATTGGCTCTTTTGATAGTAAAGGTTGCTGACCCCTGGACTAGGGTATTGGAAAATAATGGAAGAGAAATTACCTATTCCTAAACTGTTAACCATGCGGACATGTGATGGTGTCACGTGAACTTGGTGTGACGACAGAGCTCATATACAGTATGTGAGGGTAGGCAAACGTTGCAGACCAGCTCTGCTCACAAGGAAACAAGCACAGGCTGCTGCTGCTAACTGTCTAGAGAGGGAAAATGTATGTGGATTATTTCTCATGTGAACTCAACGGGCATGTCTGCTGACTTTGGAGCTTCGTTGTTGTGGCAATACAAACTGGAAGAAATTAATTTTGTGTTCAATAGGTTAATGTCTTAAATACAAACTGGAAGAAATTAATTTTGTGTTAAATAGGTTAATGTCTTAAATACAAACTGGAAGAAATTAATTTTGTGTTCAATAGGTTAATGTCTTAATTGCTTCTCAAAATGTTGTACGCAAATCAATCTCTGACCAACATCACTGCTGGAAAGCAGTATCAGGGGTTACTGGAAAGAGTGTTATTTTCCACTGTGACTACAGTACCATGCTGTGTGTTTCTCTTCATTAATGGAATCATGTTATTCACCTTGAGGAGTAAATTAGTGTTTCGTGAGACCTCCCGTTACATTCTTCTGTTTAACCTCCTTTTTGCAGATACTGTGCTGCTGGCACTGAGTCAGTTACTGTATCTAATATCTGCATCTAGAATAACACTAACATATCCTGTATGTGGTGTTCTCACCATGCTTGCTGATCTCACGAATGAAATCTCCCCTCTCACACTGGTGCTGATGTCTCTGGAGAGATATGTGGCTGTGTGCTACCCACTGAGGCACGCTACCATCATCACCATCAGAAACACAGCAGTGGGTATCATTGTGGTTTGGGCCTTCAGTTCACTAAATATCCTCACACGAGTTATTTTACTGTTAGATTTTCCATTTGAGGACATGGAGAGCCTGCAGATGAATGACTTTTGCTCCGACATAGCCATGTTTCTTGGGCCAATGTCTGATCATTATGACAAAGCGTACACCTGTTTTCTGTTTGTATCAGCTGGTGTGGCAATCACTTCCTCCTATATAGGTGTGATGATAGCAGCCAGGTCAGCCTCCACAGACAAAGCTTCAGCCCAGAAGGCTCGTAACACTCTGTTGCTGCATATGGTGCAGCTGGGCCTCAGTCTCTCTTCAACCATTTACAACCCCATCCTCATAGCTCTTTCGAGAATTGTTACGAGGATAGTATTTGTGCGCACCCAGAATGCTTTTTATGTGCTTATTTTCATCTTCCCCAGATGTCTGAGTTCTCTCATTTATGGCATAAGAGATCAGAACATCAGACCTGTCCTCGTGTACCATCTATGTTGTCGACTGAAACTCTCAGTCGCCCCGGCCAAGGCCAAGGTCTCACCCTAGACTTCATGAAATGAGTTGAGCTTTGTATTTTCTTGTAAATGTAGTGTACATATACGTACAGTGCTTGAAGTGGATAAGTGCCGGTACTCCCGTTATTCACATATTGATGTGTGTATCGGCTGGTTTCAGCAATCTCTGTCGACTTCATTCATTATTTCTTTAAGCATGTTAAACTGTGTCAGTCATAATTAGTTGTAATTTTATTGCTATATTATTATACTTGGGCTATGCATCTTCTATAGTAGGCCAATAATACTCCAATAATATTCACACTGGAACATTGTAGGGTTTAGGTGTAGTGTTTATACATAGTGTTAATACTTAAAGTGCTTTCCTGTGTTATTTGTAGTATCACTATAATATATTATAGTATGTTTACAGGCTGGAATCAACAGCAGACAAGCGGGTATACATACAGAGCTGAGGTGTTTGAGCTGTTCATCAGGTTTTATGAGTAGTGACCCAGTCAGAATGCTCCTATATATTATACAGACACACATTCTGAATTTATACAGTGAATAAAAGATACTAGGAGATATTGGGTTTGGAGGTTGTCCCCTAAGAAAATTTGAAGGTTTTTGAATTAAAGCTACGCGTTTTATATAATTTTGGACCATTATTATTACTAGTTAAATGATTATTATTTATCACAGCCTTCATCTGAACATTTAATTCTTCTGAAAATGTATTGCCCTGTAAAATCATATTCTATAAATCAGAAGAGCAGATGCAGAAAACTTTTAAATAATGTTTCATTAATTATATTTGTTCCCAAAAAATAAGTTACGACGAACATTTGTTTTATTTTACAAAAAGGACGTGAACATTGTATTGATAAATTACAGCACCTCGTTCTCACCCCCCTCCACCGTGCCGTGTGTCGGCTCGTCCAGGTGCTCGCACTGATAATCTACCATAAACGATATAAATGATATATTATATGTGATATAAATGCTCTGATTCTGATAAGATGATAAAACATGCATCCCATGAACGCCTTTGACTTCCCTCCCCTCTCTCCCCGCTGTTCTCCTGGAGTTTTAATTCCTCCGATTCCACATTTCTAAATCCATCCACCATATTTATTAGAAATAGTCGAGTGTCACTGCTGTTTGTGATCATTGGTTTTAAATTACGTACTTATTCCACATAAGTGTCAGTTGTGTCTTAACAGAGAGAGAGAGAGGAGCAGACAGACTACGCACAGAGACACACAGAGAGACACAGAGAGACAGATAAAATAACATAACACAGATTCAGTAAAGAAATAAAACAATAACAAAAGAGCCAGGGGTATATCACATATATCACATTATATTATAAAAGACAGATGTTAAGTATATTGATAGCATTTTTGTTAGTCAAATTAGAGAGCAGTTTCACGTGTTGCTCAACAAAATATGGCTTTTTATCGTTAAATTTATATTTATGAATAAAAGATTTTTGCCAACATATCAAAGCTATTATAAGAAAATATGTCTTCTTTTTTTCCAAACAAAACCAAATACCACATTTTCCCATAATAATGTAAAAAATTAAAGATATGATCAGTGACAAATCCGTTTTTGTCATTGATCATATCCTTAAAGACTTTAAAGAGTTTCTTGGTGTGAGAACAAAACTGATTCTGAATATTCATCACAGAAAGAGCAGTTTGTATATGTCTTTTTTAAATTTCTGCATGTTGTGATTGGTAGGGTAATATTTATGAATAATGTCTAAGGACACTTCTTTAACCTTTTTCACGATTAGATATTTATGAGGAAACATCCAGACTTTCTTTCAATAGCCTATATATAATTTACAAACTGATTCTAATGTCCACCCTTTGGGCCCACCACCCGCAGGGATAGGCATCGGGGTCGGGTGCAGTGTGAGCCGGGCGGCAGTTAAAGGCGGGGATCTAGGCGTGCTGATCCTTGGCATTGCAGACTGGCTCTGGGTACGTGAAATGTCACCTCTCTGGCGGGGAAGGAACCGGAGCTGGTGTGGGAGGTGGAGCGATACCAGCTAGATATAGTTGGGCTTACCTCCATGCATAGCTCTGGTTCTGGAACCACACTCCTGGAGAGGGGCTGGACTTTCGCCTTTTTCGGAGTTGCCCAGGGTGAGAGGCGCCGGGCGGGTGTGGGGATGCTCACAAGCCCCCGGCTGAGCACCGCTGTGAAGGAGTTCTCCCCAGAGAACCAGAGGGGTGGGGGGTGGGGCGGTGTAATTGGAAGGAACGGCCTTCCTGATCTGAACCCAAGTGGTGCTTTGTTGTTGGACTTCTGTGCTAGTCATGGATTGGCCATGACGAACACCATGTTCGAGCATAGGTTCCTCCGGAAGAGCTTCTCGTGCATCCCGGTGGAGGCTGGGGACATGGAATCCGAGTGGGCCATGCTCAGAGCCTCCATTGTGGAAGAGGATGCTAGGAGTTGTGGTCAGAAGGTCATCGGCGCCTGTCGGGGCGGCAACCTAAGAACCCGCCGGTGGACACCAGCAGTGAAGGGGGCCGTCAAGCCAAAGAAGGCCCGGGGTCCCCGGAAACAGCTGATGGATACCGGTTGACCAGAAGGGCTGCAGCTGCGGCGGCCGTCAAAGCAAAAACCCAGGTGTGGGAGGAATTCCGGGGAGACCATCGAGAAGGACTTTGGGTTGACCTCAAAGAAGTTCTGGCAAAGTTCCGGGGTCGTTGTTACGAGCTATTCGGTCCTTGTATAACCAAAGTGAGAGCTGTGTCCGTATACTCGGCACAAAGTTAAACATGTTTCCAGGGGGTGTTGGCCTCCGCCAGGGTTGTCTCTTGTCTTAGTTTTCTTCGTGGGGTGGCTGGGCTCAGCCTTAGAGATAGAGATAACGTTATCATTCACTTCGACCAATGGTGCAACTTCATTACTCATTACTCCGTGATGAGGACCCGTCCTTTATGTAGATATAACACGATTCTTAGTTTCAGGTGATTATACAGTATGAAAACGGTGGTCGGGCTCCACATACATTTCAGATCTTTTAGCTGAAGACCGCTGGGAGCTGACGATCAAATGTTGGAAGTGTCTCAAGGTTGAGGCTAAAGATAAAGGCGGATTAAGCTTGTACTGTTTTAGTTCAGCTTATTGATGCCATATTTGAAAAAGCTTTTAAAAACCCACCTTTTCAGTCTTTATGTTTGGTAATTCGCTAAAATTCTTGTTGTATTGTATTGGTGTGAAGCACCTTGTAACTCTGGTTTATAAAGTTTACTTACTTGTGTACTACGTTTAAACTGTGTAAAACACGATCACATGGACAGGGGTATTGGGGAATAATAGGGCAGAGATTACATTACCTATTACTACTCTGTTAACCATGCTGACATGTGATGGGGTCACGTGAACATGGTTTAGGGCAGGGCAAAGCTGATATACACAGTTTGAGGGCAGGTAACACCTGCAGACCAGTTCTGCTTGCATGGAAACAAGCACAGACCTGGATGATGTGACTCAACGGGCATCTGTGCTTAAAGGATGTTGGATTTTCATTGTTCTCACAATACAAACAGGAAAAGATTTATTTATTACAATTTGTTTATTGTTTGATGGTTTTACTGTTTTTAATTCATTTTTGTTCTTGTAAAGCACTTTGTGAATTGTGTTCTATGAAAGGTCCTATACTAAATACACTTGTTATTAATATTATTACAATGACATCAACAGGATAAATTTCTCATGTCTTAAATGCTTCTCTGAAATGTCACACGCAACTCAATCTCAGACCAACATCACTGTTGGGCGGGGGTTAGTGGAAAGAGTGTTATTTTCCACTCTGACTACAGTACCATGCTGTGTGTGTATCTTCATTAATGGGGTCATGTTATTCACCTTGAGGAGTAAATTAGTGTTTCGTGAGACCTCCCGTTACATTCTTCTGTTTAACCTCCTTTTTGCAGATACTGTGCTGCTGGCACTGAGTCAGTTACTGTACCTCCTGTCTGCTTGTAGAGTAAAACTGACATATCCTGTATGTGGCGTTCTCGTCATGTTGGCCGATCTCACAGTAGTAATCTCCCCTCTCACACTGGTGGTGATGTCTCTGGAGAGATATGTGGCTGTGTGCTACCCACTGAGGCACGCTACCATCATCACCATGAGAAACACAGCAGTGGCTATCACTGTGGTTTGGTCCTTCAGTTCACTACATGTCCTCACACAAGTTATTTTACTGTTAGATTTTCCATCTGACAACCTGGAGAGCCTGCAGATGGAAAAGTATTGTGCCAAAGTAAACATACTTTTTGGCCCAATTTCTGGTCTTTATGATAAAGCCTACACTTATTCTCTGTTTGTATCAGCTGGTTTAGCAGTCATTTCTTCCTATATAGGTGTGATGATAGCAGCCAGGTCAGCCTCCACAAACAAAGCTTCAGCCCAGAAGGCTCGTAATACTCTGCTGCTGCATCTGGTGCAGCTGGGCCTCAGTCTCTTGTCAACTATACACCAATCTTTCCTTGTAGCCATGTCAAACATTGTTACGAGGATAGTGTTTGTGCGCATCCACATTGTTTTTCATGTGCTTATTTTCATCTTCCCCAGATGTCTGAGTTCTCTCATTTATGGCATAAGAGATCAGAACATCAGACCTGTCCTCGTGTACCATCTATGTTGTCGACTGAAACTCTCAGTCGCCCCGGCCAAGGCCAAGGTCTCACCCTAGACTTCATGAAATGAGTTGAGCTTTGTATTTTCTTGTAAATGTAGTGTGTATATATATATATCATCATATGTCTCACCTTAGCATACATGGAATGAACTCTATATGTTTGATGTTTGTTAAACTCATGCTGTCAGCTGACTGGCCTTCATAACTCAGCATATGCAGCATTCACAAGAAACAAATTCAAAACTAATTTTGCTAATGAATACTTAGCATAACGATGTTCAACTGTAGTTTTGTCAGTATTTCTTAAAATCCACCTAAAGAGGTATGTCAAAATTATCATTCTGACAACCAACGAAAGCTGCTCAAGTTGTTATCATTTCACTGTTTTAAATTGTATCCTAAAACGTATGGTGTATTTGCATCTTTCATCATTCCAGGGCAAATTCCTCCAGAGCTGTCAATCCATTAAAATATTTAATCGTACATTTTCTATCCGTTCAAGATGTACCTTAAAGAGAGATTTGTCAAGTATTTAATACTCTTATCAAAGCAAATATGCTGCCTTATGTAAATGTATGTATATATTTAGTATTTGAAATCAATTAACAACAGAAAACAATTATAGATATTGTCCATAAACCCTCACAGGTACTGCATTTAGCATAAAAAATATGCTCAAATCAATGACAAATCCGTTTTTGTTTTGCCAGAGTTTCTTGGTTTGAGAACAAAACTGATTGTAAATATTGATCACAGAAAGAGCAGTTTGTGTATATCTTTTTTTTTAATTTCTGCATGTTGTGATTGGCAGGGTCATTTTATTTATTTAGTTTATTAACATCCCCATTAGCTACAGCATTGCAGCAGCTATTATTCCTGGGGTTCACAAACACACTGAAAATGTGACAGTGTGAGAATAAACAGGACAAGACAAAATCACACACACACACAGAATAATATAACATAACATTACAGAATAAAACAGCACAAGACTGAAACACAGACTCAGACAAGACAAGCTCCTAACAATCAGAAAAGAAAGTATAGGTCTGCTTGGGAACTTCAACGGTCACATGGGCAAAGATGGAGAAACCTGGAGTGGGGTGATTGGGAGGAATGGCCTGCCTGATCTTTGTTGTTGAACTTCTGTGGTAGTCATGGATTGGCCATAACGAACACCATGTTCAAGCATAGGGTGGTTCTTAAGTGTACTTGGTGTTTGACCATTTTGAAGAACTCCTGAACCCGACCAACACGTCCTCCGTAGAGGACGTAGACACCGAGATTGAAGACTCGGGGGAAGGCTTGTCCATATCCTTGGAAGAGGTCGCTGAGGTAGTCAAAAAGCTCCTCAGCGGTAAGGCACCAGGGGTAGATGAGATTCGCCCTGAGATGCTTAAGGTTGAGGACATTGTTGAACTGTCTTGGTTGACTTGCCTCTTCAGTGTCGTGTAGAGTTCGGGGTCAGTACCTGTGGAATGACAGACCGGGGTGGTGGTTCCCATTTTTAAAAAGGCGGTTGGAGGGTGTGCTCAGATTATCTGGGTATCACACTGCTCATCCTCCCCGAGAAAGTTCATTCTAGGATGCTGGAAAGGAGGCTCCAACCGATTGTCGAACCTCAGATCCAGGAGGAGTAATGTGGATTCCGTCCTGGCCGGGGAACAGTGGACCAGCTCTTTACCCTTGCGGGGGTCATGGGAGTTTGCTCATCCAGTCTACATGTGTTTTGTAGACTTGGAGAAGGCCTACGACCGTGTCGTTTTATGTATTTATTTATTGATACCCTCACTGTAAGGTTTATCAATGCAACAATGATGGTTAATGTATAAATGCACTCTTATTCAATGGAATTAAACACGGTTACTTTAAGGGTCACAGGTCTTATCCAGCCCGTGTATTGATTTTAAATTAAACTACTGTCTTCATTTTCAGCTTCACTATCATCATACTTTATCATATACAGCAGGAAGTTCCATTATTTCTTATTTATATTTATGGTTTGGGACATCTGAATCCGTGTATGAGTCCGACCCTCTGGAGGTCGCGTCATCACTCATTGATCAGCTGTTAGGACACGGATCAGGCTCCGGTGTTTCTCCACGGTAAGGGTCGGTTGGCCACTCAGTCTGCCCGGAAGATTCAACTCGACGGGTGAATGACGCCCGGTGTGGAAGGATCACCGTTGCAACTCTCCTGGCGCATTTCCTCCGTGCGCTGCGCGGACCCATGTGCGGACCCATGCGCGGACCTCGCCGCTTTCCGGATCCTGTTTCAACCGCATTTTCACAATAACAGTGGGGGGGTGGGGGTATGAAATGATAAGTTGAAAGGTGTTCTAATGATACCAATACATTTATTTATCATGAAAATACATTTAACTTGTACTGTCAGTGATATAACTCAGTAAGTAAAGTGTTGTTCTTGATCCCATTTAAGGGTCAACCATAAACCTTTGCATGGGTCCCCCCCCTGGCCTTGGGCCCGGGGACAGCTGTACCCTTTGCCCCCGCCTAACGGCGGGCCTGTCTGTTGGCTTCATCAAACCGTGACCTTCAGCACGCACTGGGGCGGTTTGCAGCCGAGTGTGAAGCAGTCGGGATGAGAATCAGTACCTCCAAGTCTGAGGGAGTTCAAGTATCTCGGGGTCTTGTTCACGAGTGAGGGTAAAATGGAGCGGGTCAGGCGGTTCGGTGCAGCGTCTGCAGTTATGCGGGCGCTGTACCGGACCGTTGTGGTGAAGAGGGAGTTGAGCTATAAGGCAAAGCTCTCGATTTCCCGGTCCATCTACGTTCCAACCCTCACTTATGTTCATGAGCTTTTGGTAGTGACCGAAAGAATGAGATGGCGGACACAGGCGGCCGAAATGAGCATCCTTTGTAGGGTGGCTGGGCTCAGCCTTAGAGATCGGAGTAGAGACGCTACTCCTTCACGTCGAAAGGGGCCAGCTGAGGTGTGTTGGGGACTCAGATAGGAGCTTTGTCTTTTACGGTCGCTAGAGGTCGCCGTTGTGTTCTTTTATACCTTCTTTCGGTGATCTATCATGTGAATAGATGATAAAACCTACTAGTGGGTGTAGTATACGGTTACCAGACGTCCCGGTTTTTCCGGGACAGTCCCGGTTTCAAGCTGACGTGTCCCGAGTCCTGACACATATCTGTAAAACACTTAAATGTCCCGGTTTTCAACAGTCACTAACAGATTGTCCCAGTTTTCACCACAATTAAAATAATAATATTATACTGACATAGATGTTTATCATGTCCGACTCATTAATTAATGTGTGTGCATGAGATAAGTATATAGAGAGCCAGCACAGCGCACCACTGCAGTCTCTGTAGAGAGTGGTTTTGCGCGCGGTCAAGCCAACATTACGCATGGACACAACAGATATCCGCTGGTTACTTATAGTGTAGTTTTGAACCACAGAACCCTCCGTACTTATGTGCACATCAAACGTGTCGTTTTGATTAATTATTCTACACAGTTCCCTCTGCGAATCAAGAGGCATTTCGCTCTGCTTATAACTCCCTCAGGGATTGTCCGTTCTGTCTTTCACCCGGTGTCTCCACCGGTGTCTCCACCAGTGGACAACCGGTGTCTCCTGGACAAACTGTCCTCTGAGCTCCACAATTTTAATTTTAGCCTGAGACAAAACAAGTTGAAAAATAATGTACGAAGGCCCAGACAACAATACATTTCCTCTGAGGGAAACTCTCTACAGGACTCCCAAACTGTCAGTGCGTCATGACGGGGATAGTCCTGTGATTAAAGGGGGTGAAAGTAGTGAATGTGATAAGTCATGATTGTAACAGCCTGTAATGCAGCCACCTATAATAATACCTTCTTTCTGATCCCACTCCGTTTTCAAATGCGCCACAGGTGCGCCAAGTTAGCCATCCTGATGAAAACGCCTATGGTGTGTGCATATTAGCGCGTGGATGTGCGGTTCACTTAAGTGTCCCCGTTTTGGGGGTTTGAAAATATGGTCGACCTAGTGTAGTAGGCATCTATTGGCCCACATCTATGGGGCTTATAGCCATTGATAACGCCTATTTAATGGCCTGACAACAGTCTAATCAGCTGTTGAGGGGCACGATAGAAATAAAGTTTACTTACTTGTATACTAAGTTTAAACTATGTAAGACACGATCACATGGACAGGGGTATTGGGGAATAATAGGGCAGAGATTACATTACCTATTACTACTCTGTTAACCATGCTGACATGTGATGGGGTCACGTGAACATGGTTTAGGGCAGGGCAAAGCTGATATACACAGTTTGAGGGCAGGTAACACCTGCAGACCAGTTCTGCTTGCATGGAAACAAGCACAGACCTGGATGATGTGACTCAACGGGCATCTGTGCTTAAAGGATGTTGGATTTTCATTGTTCTCACAATACAAACAGGAAAAGATTTATTTATTACAATTTGTTTATTGTTTGATGGTTTTACTGTTTTTAATTCATTTTTGTTCTTGTAAAGCACTTTGTGAATTGTGTTCTATGAAAGGTCCTATACTAAATACACTTGTTATTAATATTATTACAATGACATCAACAGGATAAATTTCTCATGTCTTAAATGCTTCTCTGAAATGTCACACGCAACTCAATCTCAGACCAACATCACTGCTGGACAGCAGTATCAAGGCTTACTGGAAAGAGTGTTATTTTCCACTCTGACTACAGTACCATGCTGTGTGTTTCTCTTCATTAATGGGGTCATGTTATTCACCTTGAGAAGTAAATTGGTGTTTCGTGAGACCTCCCGTTACATTCTTCTGTTTAACCTCCTTTTTGCAGACACTGTACAGATGGCAGTGAGTCAGTTACTGTACCTCCTGGCTGCTTGTAGAGCAAAACTGACATATCCTGTATGTGGCGTTCTCGTCATGTTGGCCGATCTCACAATAGTAATCTCCCCTCTCACACTGGTGGTGATGTCTCTGGAGAGATATGTGGCTGTGTGCTACCCACTGAGGCACGCTACCATCATCACCATGAGAAACACAGCAGTGGCTATCACTGTGGTTTGGTCCTTCAGTTCACTACATGTCCTCACACAAGTTATTTTACTGTTAGATTTTCCATTTGACAACCTGGAGAGCCTGCAGATGGAAAAGTATTGTGCCAAAGTAAACATACTTTTTGGCCCAATTTCTGGTCTTTATGATAAAGCCTACACTTATTCTCTGTTTGTATCAGCTGGTTTAGCAGTCATTTCTTCCTATATAGGTGTGATGATAGCAGCCAGGTCAGCCTCCACAAACAAAGCTTCAGCCCAGAAGGCTCGTAATACTCTGCTGCTGCATCTGGTGCAGCTGGGCCTCAGTCTCTTGTCAACTATACACCAATCTTTCCTTGTAGCCATGTCAAACATTGTTACGAGGATCGTGTTTGTGCGCATCCACATTGTTTTTTATGTGCTTATTTTCATCTTCCCCAGATGTCTGAGTTCTCTCATTTATGGCATAAGAGATCAGAACATCAGACCTGTCCTTGTGTACCATCTATGTTGTCGACTGAAACTCTCAGTCGCCCCGGCCAAGGCCAAGGTCTCACCTTAGACTTCATGAAATGAGTTGAGCTTTGTATTTTCCTGTAAATGTAGTGTGTGTATATATATATATATATATATATATATATATATAAATCTTCACAGCCAAGGCTGAAGTCTCCCCTTAGCAGACATGGAATGAACTCTATATGTTTTTTAAACTCATGCTTTCATCTGACTGACTTTCATAACTCAGCATATGCAGCATTGCCGAGAACAAATTCAAAACTCGTAAAGAAAACATCCTTTTTTTTATTCAGATGCAGACTATTTAGCATGTTCAACTGTAGTTTTGCCAGTATTTCTTAAATCCACCTATAGAGGCATGTCAAAATTATCATTCTGACAACCAAGAAAAGCTGCTCAAGTTGTCATTTCACTGTTTTAAATATTATCCTAAAATGTGGCTGTGGTATAATAGTACAATATTAGATAATATGCATCCAAAGCTTTTTGCTTTACTGGTGGTCCTCATATCACATGTTTTCTGTCCATTTAGTCTTGAGTTGCACATAATGGATTATCAGCTAGTTTGACATACTGCTAATAATAATAATCAATACTCACTTTTTGCCTCTGTATTTTCATACACTGTATAACTGCCAGTGAGATGTGCTAGTAAATGGATGTTATAAACACTACAAAGGTTTGTTCTATTAATAAACTTGGTCTACTTAATCTTTTTAAATTGTAATTTGATTCAGCCTAAACAAATAATACTATATAGTTAGAACACAACTATAGTCATGAGTGAATACAGGGCTGAAACGTTTTTTCATGCGATTAATTGGATTTATTTGGTGAAGCCATGAGAGCGGCTCATTGTAGTTTTTTTTTCAGATTGGTTTGCTGCCCCCATGTGGACAAGAAAAATCAATGAATGCAGCTGTAATGTTTAATAAAAAAGACAGTAGAATTGATGGACTTGTAGCCAGATTTTTAACCCAATTAGTTTCAACACCATAATCTTCACCAGACTGGTTGCTAAACTGATGGAGCTGCGACTAAAACTGTAATCTGAAAAGTAAATAAAGCTGTCGGACAAATATAGTGAAGTAAAAAGTACAATATTTACCTCTGAGATGTAGTGGAGTAGAAGTAGAAAGTAGCAGAAAATGGAAATACTAAATATTTTTAAATTATTATTACTATTATCATTATTATTATTATTATTATTATTATTATTATTACAAGTGAGTAGTTAGAATCTGGGGAAAAGTATTATTTTATTTATTTATTTATTTTTCCAATAACAAAGGAGAAACATTAAGGCATAGTAACCTAAACTCAATAAAGCCTCTTAACATACAAGGCACAATTGGATAGGAAAGATAGAAGAAGAAGTATTTGTATATATATAATTTATTTTTTTAAATAGACTTTATTTTAAATTTGTGAACAATACAAAGATCAATTAACCCGATACAGGTAAACGATACATATAGGGGAAATTAGGGGATAACTACAAACATAAAATTAAATTTAAAAAAAAGTAACATAAAACACAAAACCTACCAGGGGTTATTATAAATAAATAAATAATAGTAATTTAAATAAAAACATTAAAATGGAGTACAAACTCACTTTTTTACTAGCCTTTTTGTTTTTTGTAGAAGATGTAGTCTTAATATATATTTTTAATTTAAAATAGTTTTGCAGAATTGTAATGAAAAATCTGAACATGCGGATATATTATATTGAACGTACTATTGGATGCTACACACCGCCCTCTCCCACCTGGAAGGAAGGGACACCTATGTGAGGATGCTGTTCGTGGATTACAGCTCAGCGTTCAACACCATAGTGCCCTCCAGGCTCGTCAGTAAGCTTAAAGGGACTATTTGTAAGATTCAGAAATGCTGCTTAACAGCGACACCTGTGGCCTTGAAATCAACGAAAGTCAGCGTCGAGCTCGCGCTTGCTCGCTCTAAATAGACATGAACGAGCATCGCTCAAAACAGTGAGGAGACACACGTCAGCTAAAAGCACAATATCACTCTATATTTCAGCTGCTTGGCAGTAATGTTAGCTGACCAGACGAAGGTCTCTCCATGAATCAATGCTGATCCTAGTGTTGGCTTTTCCTGCTCAGCGCAGGCTTCAGCAGCGGGGCTCCTCAACGAGTTACGTTATCGCCTCCCGACCGAAGCCGGCAGCCGAAGACACCGGCACCCGGTCGGTAACGAGACGATAACGTAACACGTTGAGGAGTCCCGTCACTTCACAAGACACGGGAAACCTCTGTTGGTCTGGAGGAGCTGCAGCAGTTATTTCTGCACAAACGTCCACTGAACATTCACTAGATATTCTCAGAGCTAAACTAACTCTTCTGCAGTGTGGAGTGAGCAGCATGCACGTCTAGAGGTGGAGCGAGACAGCGAGGACGCGCACACTGTCTGTGTGAAGGAGAGCAGGCAGCGGAGACGAGGCTCATATGCGAAACGCGCATGTGTGCCGACCCGCTACATTTATACCCTTAAAAAGTTACAAACAGTCCCTTTAAGGATCTGGGCCTGAACACACCACTGTGTGACTGGATCCTGGACTTTCTGACGGAGCGCCCCCAGGTGGTGAGAATGGACAACCTCACCTCCACTTCACTGACTCTAAGCACAGGAGCACCACAGGGCTGTGTTCTCAGCCCCCTCCTGTACTCCCTCTACACCCACCACTGTGTGGCAACAAGAGCTTCAAACACCATCGTGAAGTTTGCGGACGACA
>NC_133810.1:1728140-1743140 GCF_043250625.1 Sebastes fasciatus
TACCTTCTTTCTGATCCCACTCCGTTTTCAAATGCGCCACAGGTGCGCCAAGTTAGCCATCCTGATGAAAACGCCTATAGTGTGTGCATATTAGCGCGTGGATGTGCGGTTCACTTAAGTGTCCCCGTTTTGGGGGTTTGAAAATATGGTCGACCTAGTGTAGTAGGCATCTATTGGCCCACATCTATGGGGCTTATAGCCACTGATAACGCCTATTTAATGGCCTGACAACAGTCTAATCAGCTGTTGAGGGGCACGATAGAAATAAAGTTTACTTACTTGTATACTAAGTTTAAACTATGTAAGACACGATCACATGGACAGGGGTATTGGGGAATAATAGGGCAGAGATTACATTACCTATTACTACTCTGTTAACCATGCTGACATGTGATGGGGTCACGTGAACATGGTTTAGGGCAGGGCAAAGCTGATATACACAGTTTGAGGGCAGGTAACACCTGCAGACCAGTTCTGCTTGCATGGAAACAAGCACAGACCTGGATGATGTGACTCAACGGGCATCTGTGCTTAAAGGATGTTGGATTTTCATTGTTCTCACAATACAAACAGGAAGAGATTTATTTATTACAATTTTATTGTTTGATGGTTTTACTGTTTTTAATTCATTTTTGTTCTTGTAAAGCACTTTGTGAATTGTGTTCTATGAAAGGTCCTATACTAAATACACTTGTTATTAATATTATTACAATGACATCAACAGGATAAATTTCTCATGTCTTAAATGCTTCTCTGAAATGTCACACGCAACTCAATCTCAGACCAACATCACTGTTGGGCGGGGGTTAGTGGAAAGAGTGTTATTTTCCACTCTGACTACAGTACCATGCTGTGTGTTTCTCTTCATTAATGGGACCATGTTATTCACCTTGAGGAGTAAATTGGTGTTTCGTGAGACCTCCCGTTACATTCTTCTGTTTAACCTCCTTTTTGCAGACACTGTACAGATGGCAGTGAGTCAGTTACTGTACCTCCTGTCTGCTTGTAGAGTAAAACTGACATATCCTGTATGTGGCGTTCTCGTCATGTTGGCCGATCTCACAGTAGTAATCTCCCCTCTCACACTGGTGGTGATGTCTCTGGAGAGATATGTGGCTGTGTGCTACCCACTGAGGCACGCTACCATCATCACCATCAGAAACACAGCAGTGGCTATCACTGTGGTTTGGTCCTTCAGTTCACTACATGTCCTCACACAAGTTATTTTACTGTTAGATTTTCCATCTGACAACCTGGAGAGCCTGCAGATGGAAAAGTATTGTGCCAAAGTAAACATACTTCTTGGCCCAATTTCTGGTCTTTATGATAAAGCCTACACTTATTCTCTGTTTGTATCAGCTGGTTTAGCAGTCATTTCTTCCTATATAGGTGTGATGATAGCAGCCAGGTCAGCCTCCACAAACAAAGCTTCAGCCCAGAAGGCTCGTAATACTCTGCTGCTGCATCTGGTGCAGCTGGGCCTCAGTCTCTTGTCAACTATATACCTCTCTTTCCTTGTAGCCATGTCAAACATCGTGACGAGGATAGTGTTTGTGCGCATCCACATTGTTTTTTATGTGCTTATTTTCATCTTCCCCAGATGTCTGAGTTCTCTCATTTATGGCATAAGAGATCAGAACATCAGATCTGTCCTCGTGTACCATCTATGTTGTCGACTGAAACTCTCAGTCGCCCCGGCCAAGGCCAAGGTCTCACCCTAGACTTCATGAAATGAGTTGAGCTTTGTATTTTCTTGTAAATGTAGTGTGTGTATATATATATCATCATATGTCTCACCTTAGCATACATGGAATGAACTCTATATGTTTGATGTTTGTTAAACTCATGCTGTCATCTGACTGGCCTTCATAACTCAGCATATGCAGCATTCACAAGAAACAAATTCAAAACTAATTTTGCTAATGAATACTTAGCATAACGATGTTCAACTGTAGTTTTGTCAGTATTTCTTAAAATCCACCTAAAGAGGCATGTCAAAATTATCATTCTGTCAACCAACGAAAGCTGCTCAAGTTGTTATCATTTCACTGTTTTAAATTGTATCCTAAAATGTATGGTGTATTTGCATCTTTCATCATTCCAGGGCAAATTCCTCCAGAGCTGTCAATCCATTAAAATATTTAATTGTACATTTTCTATCCGTTCAAGATGTACCTTAAAGAGAGATTTGTCAAGTATTTAATACTCTTATCAAAGCAAATATGCTGCTTTATGTAAATGTATGTATATATTTAGTATTTGAAATCAATTAACAACAGAAAACAATTATAGATATTGTCCATAAACCCTCACAGGTACTGCATTTAGCATAAAAAATATGCTCAAATCAATGACAGAGTTTATTGGTGTGAGAACAAAACTGATTGTAAATATTGATCACAGAAAGAGCAGTTTGTGTATGTCTTTTTTTTTTATTTCTGCATGTTGTGATTGGCAGGGTCATTTTATTTATTTAGTTTATTAACATCCCCATTAGCTACAGCATTGCAGCAGCTATTATTCCTGGGGTTCACAAACACACTGAAAATGTGACATTGTGAGAATAAACAGGACAAGACAAAATCACACACACACACAGAATAATATAACATAACATTACAGAATAAAACAGCACAAGACTGAAACACAGACTCAGACAAGACAAGCTCCTAACAATCAGAAAGAAAGTATAGGTCTGCTTGGGAACTTCAACGGTCACATGGGCAAAGATGGAGAAACCCGGAGTGGGGTGATTGGGAGGAATGGCCTGCCTGATCTTTGTTGTTGAACTTCTGTGGTAGTCATGGATTGGCCATAACGAACACCATGTTCAAGCATAGGGTGGTTCTTAAGTGTACTTGGTGTTTGACCATTTTGAAGAACTCCTGAACCCGACCAACACGTCCTCCGTAGAGGACGTAGACACCGAGATTGAAGACTCGGGGGAAGGCTTGTCCATATCCTTGGAAGAGGTCGCTGAGGTAGTCAAAAAGCTCCTCAGCGGTAAGGCACCAGGGGTAGATGAGATTCGCCCTGAGATGCTTAAGGTTGAGGACATTGTTGAACTGTCTTGGTTGACTTGCCTCTTCAGTGTCGTGTAGAGTTCGGGGTCAGTACCTGTGGAATGACAGACCGGGGTGGTGGTTCCCATTTTTAAAAAGGCGGTTGGAGGGTGTGCTCAGATTATCTGGGTATCACACTGCTCATCCTCCCCGAGAAAGTTCATTCTAGGATGCTGGAAAGGAGGCTCCAACCGATTGTCGAACCTCAGGTCCAGGAGGAGTAATGTGGATTCCGTCCTGGCCGGGGAACAGTGGACCAGCTCTTTACCCTTGCGGGGGTCATGGGAGTTTGCTCATCCAGTCTACATGTGTTTTGTAGACTTGGAGAAGGCCTACGACCGTGTCGTTTTATTTATTTATTTATTGATACCCTCACTGTAAGGTTTATCAATGCAACAATGATGGTTAATGTATAAATGCACTCTTATTCAATGGAATTAAACACGGTTACTTTAAGGGTCACAGGTCTTATCCAGCCCGTGTATTGATTTTAAATTAAACTACTGTCTTCATTTTCAGCTTCACTATCATCATACTTTATCATATACAGCAGGAAGTTCCATTGTTTCTTATTTATATTTATGGTTTGGGACATCTGAATCCGTGTATGAGTCCGACCCTCTGGAGGTCGCGTCATCACTCATTGATCAGCTGTTAGGACACGGATCAGGCTCCGGTGTTTCTCCACGGTAGGGGTCGGTTGGCCACTCAGTCTGCCCGGAAGATTCAACTCGACGGGTGAATGACGCCCGGTGTGGAAGGATCACCGTTGCAACTCTCCTGGCGCATTTCCTCCGTGCGCTGCGCGGACCCATGTGCGGACCCATGCGCGGACCTCGCCGCTTTCCGGATCCTGTTTCAACCGCATTTTCACAATAACAGTGGGGGGGTGGGGGTATGAAATGATAAGTTGAAAGGTGTTCTAATGATACCAATACATTTATTTATCATGAAAATACATTTAACTTGTACTGTCAGTGATATAACTCAGTAAGTAAAGTGTTGTTCTTGATCCCATTTAAGGGTCAACCATAAACCTTTGCATGGGTCCCCCCCCTGGCCTTGGGCCCGGGGACAGCTGTACCCTTTGCCCCCGCCTAACGGCGGGCCTGTCTGTTGGCTTCATCAAACCGTGACCTTCAGCACGCACTGGGGCGGTTTGCAGCCGAGTGTGAAGCAGTCGGGATGAGAATCAGTACCTCCAAGTCTGAGGGAGTTCAAGTATCTCGGGGTCTTGTTCACGAGTGAGGGTAAAATGGAGCGGGTCAGGCGGTTCGGTGCAGCGTCTGCAGTTATGCGGGCGCTGTACCGGACCGTTGTGGTGAAGAGGGAGTTGAGCTATAAGGCAAAGCTCTCGATTTCCCGGTCCATCTACGTTCCAACCTTCACTTATGTTCATGAGCTTTTGGTAGTGACCGAAAGAATGAGATGGCGGACACAGGCGGCCGAAATGAGCATCCTTTGTAGGGTGGCTGGGCTCAGCCTTAGAGATCGGAGTAGAGACGCTACTCCTTCACGTCGAAAGGGGCCAGCTGAGGTGTGTTGGGGACTCAGATAGGAGCTTTGTCTTTTACGGTCGCTAGAGGTCGCCGTTGTGTTCTTTTATACCTTCTTTCGGTGATCTATCATGTGAATAGATGATAAAACCTACTAGTGGGTGTAGTATACGGTTACCAGACGTCCCGGTTTTTCCGGGACAGTCCCGGTTTCAAGCTGACGTGTCCCGAGTCCTGACACATATCTGTAAAACACTCAAATGTCCCGGTTTTCAACAGTCACTAACAGATTGTCCCAGTTTTCACCACAATTAAAATAATAATATTATACTGACATAGATGTTTATCATGTCCGACTCATTAATTAATGTGTGTGCATGAGATAAGTATATAGAGAGCCAGCACAGCGCACCACTGCAGTCTCTATAGAGAGTGGTTTTGCGCGCGGTCAAGCCAACATTACGCATGGACACAACAGATATCCGCTGGTTACTTATAGTGTAGTTTTGAACCACAGAACCCTCCGTACTTATGTGCACATCAAACGTGTCGTTTTGATTAATTATTCTACACAGTTCCCTCTGCGAATCAAGAGGCATTTCGCTCCGCTTATAACTCCCTCAGGGATTGTCCGTTCTGTCTTTCACCCGGTGTCTCCACCAGTGGACAACCGGTGTCTCCTGGACAAACTGTCCTCTGAGCTCCACAATTTTAATTTTAGCCTGAGACAAAACAAGTTGAAAAATAATGTACGAAGGCCCAGACAACAATACATTTCCTCTGAGGGAAACTCTCTACAGGACTCCCAAACTGTCAGTGCGTCATGACGGGGATAGTCCTGTGATTAAAGGGGGTGAAAGTAGTGAATGTGATAAGTCATGATTGTAACAGCCTGTAATGCAGCCACCTATAATAATACCTTCTTTCTGATCCCACTCCGTTTTCAAATGCGCCACAGGTGCGCCAAGTTAGCCATCCTGATGAAAACGCCTATGGTGTGTGCATATTAGCGCGTGGATGTGCGGTTCACTTAAGTGTCCCCGTTTTGGGGGTTTGAAAATATGGTCACCCTAGTGTAGTAGGCATCTATTGGCCCACATCTATGGGGCTTATAGCCACTGATAACGCCTATTTAATGGCCTGACAACAGTCTAATCAGCTGTTGAGGGGCACGATAGAAATAAAGTTTACTTACTTGTGTACTAAGTTTAAACTATGTAAGACACGATCACATGGACAGGGGTATTGGGGAATAATAGGGCAGAGATTACATTACCTGTTACTACTCTGTTAACCATGCTGACATGTGATGGGGTCACGTGAACATGGTTTAGGGCAGGGCAAAGCTGATACACACAGTTTGAGGGCAGGTAACACCTGCAGACCAGTTCTGCTTACATGGAAACAAGCACAGACCTGGATGATGTGACTCAACGGGCATCTGTGCTTAAAGGATGTTGGATTTTCATTGTTCTCACAATACAAACTGGAAGAGATTTATTTATTACAATTTGTTTATTGTTTGATGGTTTTACTGTTTTTAATTCATTTTTGTTCTTGTAAAGCACTTTGTGAATTGTGTTCTATGAAAGGTCCTATACTAAATACACTTGTTATTAATATTATTACAATGACATCAACAGGATAAATTTCTCATGTCTTAAATGCTTCTCTGAAATGTCACACGCAACTCAATCTCAAACCAACATCACTGTTGGGCGGGGGTTAGTGGAAAGAGTGTTATTTTCCACTGTGACTACAGTACCATGCTGTGTGTTTCTCTTCATCAATGGAATCATGTTATTCACCTTGAGGAGTAAATTAGTGTTTCGTGAGACCTCCCGTTACATTCTTCTGTTTAACCTCCTTTTTGCAGATACTGTGCTGCTGGCACTGAGTCAGTTACTGTATCTAATATCTGCATCTAGAATAACACTAACATATCCTGTATGTGGTGTTCTCACCATGCTTGCTGATCTCACGAATGAAATCTCCCCTCTCACACTGGTGGTGATGTCTCTGGAGAGATATGTGGCTGTGTGCTACCCACTGAGGCACGCTACCATCATCACCATCAGAAACACAGCAGTGGCTATCATTGTGGTTTGGTCCTTCAGTTCACTACATGTCCTCACACGAGTTATTTTACTGTTAGATTTTCCATTTGAGGACATGGAGAGCCTGCAGATGAATGACTTTTGCTCCGACATAGCCATGTTTCTTGGGCCAATGTCTGATCATTATGACAAAGCGTACACCTGTTTTCTGTTTGTATCAGCTGGTGTGGCAATCACTTCCTCCTATATAGGTGTGATGATAGCAGCCAGGTCAGCCTCCACAGACAAAGCTTCAGCCCAGAAGGCTCGTAACACTCTGTTGCTGCATATGGTGCAGCTGGGCCTCAGTCTCTCTTCAACCATTTACAACCCCATCCTCACAGCTCTTTCGAGAATTGTTACAAGGATAGTATTTGTGCGCACCCAGATTGTTTTTTATGTGCTTATTTTCATCTTCCCCAGATGTCTGAGTTCTCTCATTTATGGCATAAGAGATCAGAACATCAGACCTGTCCTCGTGTACCATCTATGTTGTCGACTGAAACTCTCAGTCGCCCCGGCCAAGGCCAAGGTCTCACCCTAGACTTCATGAAATGAGTTGAGCTTTGTATTTTCTTGTAAATGTAGTGTACATATACGTACAGTGCTTGAAGTGGATAAGTGCCGGTACTCCCGTTATTCACATATTGATGTGTGTATCGGCTGGTTTCAGCAATCTCTGTCGACTTCATTCATTATTTCTTTAAGCATGTTAAACTGTGTCAGTCATAATTAGTTGTAATTTTATTGCTATATTATTATACTTGGGCTATGCATCTTCTATAGTAGGCCAATAATACTCCAATAATATTCACACTGGAACATTGTAGGGTTAAGGTGTAGTGTTTATACATAGTGTTAATACTTAAAGTGCTTTCCTGTGTTATTTGTAGTATCACTATAATATATTATAGTATGTTTACAGGCTGGAATCAACAGCAGACAAGCGGGTATACATACAGAGCTGAGGTGTTTGAGCTGTTCATCAGGTTTTATGAGTAGTGACCCAGTCAGAATGCTCCTATATATTATACAGACACACATTCTGAATTTATACAGTGAATAAAAGATACTAGGAGATATTGGGTTTGGAGGTTGTCCCCTAAGAAAATTTGAAGGTTTTTGAATTAAAGCTACGCGTTTTATATAATTTTGGACCATTATTATTACTAGTTAAATGATTATTATTTATCACAGCCTTCATCTGAACATTTAATTCTTCTGAAAATGTATTGCCCTGTAAAATCATATTCTATAAATCAGAAGAGCAGATGCAGAAAACTTTTAAATAATGTTTCATTAATTATATTTGTTCCCAAAAAATAAGTTACGACGAACATTTGTTTTATTTTACAAAAAGGACGTGAACATTGTATTGATAAATTACAGCACCTCGTTCTCACCCCCCTCCACCGTGCCGTGTGTCGGCTCGTCCAGGTGCTCGCACTGATAATCTACCATAAACGATATAAATGATATATTATATGTGATATAAATGATCTGATTCTGATAAGATGATAAAACATGCATCCCATGAACGCCTTTGACTTCCCTCCCCTCTCTCCCCGCTGTTCTCCTGGAGTTTTAATTCCTCCGATTCCACATTTCTAAATCCATCCACCATATTTATTAGAAATAGTCGAGTGTCACTGCTGTTTGTGATCATTGGTTTTAAATTACGTACTTATTCCACATAAGTGTCAGTTGTGTCTTAACAGAGAGAGAGAGAGGAGCAGACAGACTACGCACAGAGACACACAGAGAGACACAGAGAGACAGATAAAATAACATAACACAGATTCAGTAAAGAAATAAAACAATAACAAAAGAGCCAGGGGTATATCACATATATCACATTATATTATAAAAGACAGATGTTAAGTATATTGATAGCATTTTTGTTAGTCAAATTAGAGAGCAGTTTCACGTGTTGCTCAACAAAATATGGCTTTTTATCGTTAAATTTATATTTATGAATAAAAGATTTTTGCCAACATATCAAAGCTATTATAAGAAAATATGTCTTCTTTTTTTCCAAACAAAACCAAATACCACATTTTCCCATAATAATGTAAAAAATTAAAGATATGATCAGTGACAAATCCGTTTTTGTCATTGATCATATCCTTAAAGACTTTAAAGAGTTTCTTGGTGTGAGAACAAAACTGATTCTGAATATTCATCACAGAAAGAGCAGTTTGTATATGTCTTTTTTAAATTTCTGCATGTTGTGATTGGTAGGGTAATATTTATGAATAATGTCTAAGGACACTTCTTTAACCTTATTCACGATTAGATATTTATGAGGAAACATCCAGACTTTCTTTCAATAGCCTATATATAATTTACAAACTGATTCTAATGTCCACCCTTTGGGCCCACCACCCGCAGGGATAGGCATCGGGGTCGGGTGCAGTGTGAGCCGGGCGGCAGTTAAAGGCGGGGATCTAGGCGTGCTGATCCTTGGCATTGCAGACTGGCTCTGGGTACGTGAAATGTCACCTCTCTGGCGGGGAAGGAACCGGAGCTGGTGTGGGAGGTGGAGCGATACCAGCTAGATATAGTTGGGCTTACCTCCATGCATAGCTCTGGTTCTGGAACCACACTCCTGGAGAGGGGCTGGACTTTCGCCTTTTTCGGAGTTGCCCAGGGTGAGAGGCGCCGGGCGAGTGTGGGGATGCTCACAAGCCCCCGGCTGAGCACCGCTGTGAAGGAGTTCTCCCCAGAGAACCAGAGGGGTGGGGGGTGGGGCGGTGTAATTGGAAGGAACGGCCTTCCTGATCTGAACCCAAGTGGTGCTTTGTTGTTGGACTTCTGTGCTAGTCATGGATTGGCCATGACGAACACCATGTTCGAGCATAGGTTCCTCCGGAAGAGCTTCTCGTGCATCCCGGTGGAGGCTGGGGACATGGAATCCGAGTGGGCCATGCTCAGAGCCTCCATTGTGGAAGAGGCTGCTAGGAGTTGTGGTCAGAAGGTCATCGGCGCCTGTCGGGGCGGCAACCTAAGAACCCGCCGGTGGACACCAGCAGTGAAGGGGGCCGTCAAGCCGAAGAAGGCCCGGGGTCCCCGGAAACAGCTGATGGATACCGGTTGACCAGAAGGGCTGCAGCTGCGGCGGCCGTCAAAGCAAAAACCCAGGTGTGGGAGGAATTCCGGGGAGACCATCGAGAAGGACTTTGGGTTGACCTCAAAGAAGTTCTGGCAAAGTTCCGGGGTCGTTGTTACGAGCTATTCGGTCCTTGTATAACCAAAGTGAGAGCTGTGTCCGTATACTCGGCACAAAGTTAAACATGTTTCCAGGGGGTGTTGGCCTCCGCCAGGGTTGTCTCTTGTCTTAGTTTTCTTCGTGGGGTGGCTGGGCTCAGCCTTAGAGATAGAGATAACGTTATCATTCACTTCGACCAATGGTGCAACTTCATTACTCATTACTCCGTGATGAGGACCCGTCCTTTATGTAGATATAACACGATTCTTAGTTTCAGGTGATTATACAGTATGAAAACGGTGGTCGGGCTCCACATACATTTCAGATCTTTTAGCTGAAGACCGCTGGGAGCTGACGATCAAATGTTGGAAGTGTCTCAAGGTTGAGGCTAAAGATAAAGGCGGATTAAGCTTGTACTGTTTTAGTTCAGCTTATTGATGCCATATTTGAAAAAGCTTTTAAAAACCCACCTTTTCAGTCTTTATGTTTGGTAATTCGCTAAAATTCTTGTTGTATTGTATTGGTGTGAAGCACCTTGTAACTCTGGTTTATAAAGTTTACTTACTTGTGTACTACGTTTAAACTGTGTAAAACACGATCACATGGACAGGGGTATTGGGGAATAATAGGGCAGAGATTACATTACCTATTACTACTCTGTTAACCATGCTGACATGTGATGGGGTCACGTGAACATGGTTTAGGGCAGGGCAAAGCTGATATACACAGTTTGAGGGCAGGTAACACCTGCAGACCAGTTCTGCTTGCATGGAAACAAGCACAGACCTGGATGATGTGACTCAACGGGCATCTGTGCTTAAAGGATGTTGGATTTTCATTGTTCTCACAATACAAACAGGAAAAGATTTATTTATTACAATTTGTTTATTGTTTGATGGTTTTACTGTTTTTAATTCATTTTTGTTCTTGTAAAGCACTTTGTGAATTGTGTTCTATGAAAGGTCCTATACTAAATACACTTGTTATTAATATTATTACAATGACATCAACAGGATAAATTTCTCATGTCTTAAATGCTTCTCTGAAATGTCACACGCAACTCAATCTCAGACCAACATCACTGCTGGACAGCAGTATCAAGGCTTACTGGAAAGAGTGTTATTTTCTACTCTGACTACAGTACCATGCTGTGTGTGTATCTTCATTAATGGGGTCATGTTATTCACCTTGAGGAGTAAATTGGTGTTTCGTGAGACCTCCCGTTACATTCTTCTGTTTAACCTCCTTTTTGCAGACACTGTACAGATGGCAGTGAGTCAGTTACTGTACCTCCTGGCTGCTTGTAGAGTAAAACTGACATATCCAGTATGTGGCGTTCTCGTCATGTTAGCCAGTCTCACAGTAGTAATCTCCCCTCTCACACTGGTGGTGATGTCTCTGGAGAGATATGTGGCTGTGTGCTACCCACTGAGGCACGCTACCATCATCACCATGAGAAACACAGCAGTGGCTATCACTGTGGTTTGGTCCTTCAGTTCACTATATGTCCTCACACAAGTTATTTTACTGTTAGATTTTCCATTTGACAACCTGGAGAGCCTGCAGATGGAAAAGTATTGTGTCAAACTAAACATACTTCTTGGCCCAATTTCTGGTCTTTATGATAAAGCCTACACTTATTTTCTGTTTGTATCAGCTGGTTTAGCAGTCATTTCTTCCTATATAGGTGTGATGATAGCAGCCAGGTCAGCCTCCACAAACAAAGCTTCAGCCCAGAAGGCTCGTAATACTCTGCTGCTGCATCTGGTGCAGCTGGGCCTCAGTCTCTTGTCAACTATACACCTCTCTTTCCTTGTAGCCATGTCAAACATTGTTACGAGGATCGTGTTTGTGCGCATCCACATTGTTTTTTATGTGCTTATTTTCATCTTCCCCAGATGTCTGAGTTCTCTCATTTATGGCATAAGAGATCAGAACATCAGACCTGTCCTCGTGTACCATCTATGTTGTCGACTGAAACTCTCAGTCGCCCCGGCCAAGGCCAAGGTCTCACCCTAGACTTCATGAAATGAGTTGAGCTTTGTATTTTCTTGTAAATGTAGTGTGTGTATATATATATATATATATATATATATATATATATATATATATATATATATATATATATATATATGTATATATATATATATATATACATATATATATATATATCATCACAGCCAAGGCTGAAGTCTCCCCTTAGCAGACATGGAATGAACTCTATATGTTTTTTAAACTCATGCTTTCATCTGACTGACTTTCATAACTCAGCATATGCAGCATTGCCGAGAACAAATTCAAAACTCGTAAAGAAAACATCCTTTTTTTTATTCATATGCAGACTATTTAGCATGTTCAACTGTAGTTTTGCCAGTATTTCTTAAATCCACCTATAGAGGCATGTCAAAATTATCATTCTGACAACCAAGAAAAGCTGCTCAAGTTGTCATTTCACTGTTTTAAATATTATCCTAAAATGTGGCTGTGGTATAATAGTACAATATTAGATAATATGCATCCAAAGCTTTTTGCTTTACTGGTGGTCCTCATATCACATGTTTTCTGTCCATTTAGTCTTGAGTTGCACAAAATGGATTATCAGCTAGTTTGACATACTGCTAATAATAATAATCAATACTCACTTTTTGCCTCTGTATTTTCATACACTGTATAACTGCCAGTGAGATGTGCTAGTAAATGGATGTTATAAACACTACAAAGGTTTGTTCTATTAATAAACTTGGTCTACTTAATCTTTTTAAATTGTAATTTGATTCAGCCTAAACAAATAATACTATATAGTTAGAACACAACTATAGTCATGAGTGAATACAGGGCTGAAACGTTTTTTCATGCGATTAATTGGATTTATTTGGTGAAGCCATGAGAGCGGCTCATTGTAGTTTTTTTTTCAGATTGGTTTGCTGCCCCCATGTGGACAAGAAAAATCAATGAATGCAGCTGTAATGTTTAATAAAAAAGACAGTAGAATTGATGGACTTGTAGCCAGATTTTTAACCCAATTAGTTTCAACACCATAATCTTCACCAGACTGGTTGCTAAACTGATGGAGCTGCGACTAAAACTGTAATCTGAAAAGTAAATAAAGCTGTCGGACAAATATAGTGAAGTAAAAAGTACAATATTTACCTCTGAGATGTAGTGGAGTAGAAGTAGAAAGTAGCAGAAAATGGAAATACTAAATATTTTTAAATTATTATTACTATTATCATTATTATTATTATTATTATTATTATTATTATTACAAGTGAGTAGTTAGAATCTGGGGAAAAGTATTATTTTATTTATTTATTTATTTTTCCAATAACAAAGGAGAAACATTAAGGCATAGTAACCTAAACTCAATAAAGCCTCTTAACATACAAGGCACAATTGGATAGGAAAGATAGAAGAAGAAGTATTTGTATATATATAATTTATTTTTTTAAATAGACTTTATTTTAAATTTGTGAACAATACAAAGATCAATTAACCCGATACAGGTAAACGATACATATAGGGGAAATTAGGGGATAACTACAAACATAAAATTAAATTTAAAAAAAAGTAACATAAAACACAAAACCTACCAGGGGTTATTATAAATAAATAAATAATAGTAATTTAAATAAAAACATTAAAATGGAGTACAAACTCACTTTTTTACTAGCCTTTTTGTTTTTTGTAGAAGATGTAGTCTTAATATATATTTTTAATTTAAAATAGTTTTGCAGAATTGTAATGAAAAATCTGAACATGCGGATATATTATATTGAACGTACTATTGGATGCTACACACCGCCCTCTCCCACCTGGAAGGAAGGGACACCTATGTGAGGATGCTGTTCGTGGATTACAGCTCAGCGTTCAACACCATAGTGCCCTCCAGGCTCGTCAGTAAGCTTAAAGGGACTATTTGTAAGATTCAGAAATGCTGCTTAACAGCGACACCTGTGGCCTTGAAATCAACGAAAGTCAGCGTCGAGCTCGCGCTTGCTCGCTCTAAATAGACATGAACGAGCATCGCTCAAAACAGTGAGGAGACACACGTCAGCTAAAAGCACAATATCACTCTATATTTCAGCTGCTTGGCAGTAATGTTAGCTGACCAGACGAAGGTCTCTCCATGAATCAATGCTGATCCTAGTGTTGGCTTTTCCTGCTCAGCGCAGGCTTCAGCAGCGGGGCTCCTCAACGAGTTACGTTATCGCCTCCCGACCGAAGCCGGCAGCCGAAGACACCGGCACCCGGTCGGTAACGAGACGATAACGTAACACGTTGAGGAGTCCCGTCACTTCACAAGACACGGGAAACCTCTGTTGGTCTGGAGGAGCTGCAGCAGTTATTTCTGCACAAACGTCCACTGAACATTCACTAGATATTCTCAGAGCTAAACTAACTCTTCTGCAGTGTGGAGTGAGCAGCATGCACGTCTAGAGGTGGAGCGAGACAGCGAGGACGCGCACACTGTCTGTGTGAAGGAGAGCAGGCAGCGGAGACGAGGCTCATATGCGAAACGCGCATGTGTGCCGACCCGCTACATTTATACCCTTAAAAAGTTACAAACAGTCCCTTTAAGGATCTGGGCCTGAACACACCACTGTGTGACTGGATCCTGGACTTTCTGACGGAGCGCCCCCAGGTGGTGAGAATGGACAACCTCACCTCCACTTCACTGACTCTAAGCACAGGAGCACCACAGGGCTGTGTTCTCAGCCCCCTCCTGTACTCCCTCTACACCCACCACTGTGTGGCAACAAGAGCTTCAAACACCATCGTGAAGTTTGCGGACGACACAGCAGTTGTGGGGTTGATCTCCCATGGCAACGAGACGGCTTACAGGGAGGAGGTGACCACATTGGAACAGCGGTGTCAGAACAACCACCTCTCCCTGAACATCTCAAAGACCAAGGAGGTCATCGTGGATTACAGGAGTCACCATCAACGGCACAGCGATGGAGAGGGTGGACACCTTTAAATACCTGGGTGTCAACATCCATAAAGACTTGACATGGGCCACCCACACCACCGCTGTAGTCAGGAAAGCCCAGCAGAGACTGGACGCTCTGAGGCGACTCAAGACTTTCAGACTGAAACTACAAATCCTCAGGGACTTCTACCGGGGCACCATAGAGTGC
>NC_133810.1:1745640-1793140 GCF_043250625.1 Sebastes fasciatus
AACCTCAGGTCCAGGAGGAGTAATGTGGATTCCGTCCTGGCCGGGGAACAGTGGACCAGCTCTTTACCCTTGCGGGGCTCATGGATGGGTCATGGGAGTTTGCTCATCCAGTCTACATGTGTTTTGTAGACTTGGAGAAGGCCTACGACCGTGTCGTTTTATGTATTTATTTATTGATACCCTCACTGTAAGGTTTATCAATGCAACAATGATGGTTAATGTATAAATGCACTCTTATTCAATGGAATTAAACACGGTTACTTTAAGGGTCACAGGTCTTATCCAGCCCGTGTATTGATTTTAAATTAAACTACTGTCTTCATTTTCAGCTTCACTATCATCATACTTTATCATATACAGCAGGAAGTTCCATTATTTCTTATTTATATTTATGATTTGGGACATCTGAATCCGTGTATGAGTCCGACCCTCTGGAGGTCGCGTCATCACTCATTGATCAGCTGTTAGGACACGGATCAGGCTCCGGTGTTTCTCCACGGTAAGGGTCGGTTGGCCACTCAGTCTGCCCGGAAGATTCAACTCGGCGGGTGAATGACGCCCGCTTGCCCGGTGTGGAAGGATCACTGTTGCAACTCTCCTGGCGCATTTCCTCCGTGCGCTGCGCGGACCCATGTGCGGACCCATGCGCGGACCTCGCCGCTTTCCGGATCCTGTTTCAACCGCATTTTCACAATAACAGTGGGGGGGTGGGGGTATGAAATGATAAGTTGAAAGGTGTTCTAATGATACCAATACATTTATTTATCATGAAAATACATTTAACTTGTACTGTCAGTGATATAACTCAGTAAGTAAAGTGTTGTTCTTGATCCCATTTAAGGGTCAACCATAAACCTTTGCATGGGTCCCCCCCCTGGCCTTGGGCCCGGGGACAGCTGTACCCTTTGCCCCCGCCTAACGGCGGGCCTGTCTGTTGGCTTCATCAAACCGTGACCTTCAGCACGCACTGGGGCGGTTTGCAGCCGAGTGTGAAGCAGTCGGGATGAGAATCAGTACCTCCAAGTCTGAGGGAGTTCAAGTATCTCGGGGTCTTGTTCACGAGTGAGGGTAAAATGGAGCGGGTCAGGCGGTTCGGTGCAGCGTCTGCAGTTATGCGGGCGCTGTACCGGACCGTTGTGGTGAAGAGGGAGTTGAGCTATAAGGCAAAGCTCTCGATTTCCCGGTCCATCTACGTTCCAACCTTCACTTATGTTCATGAGCTTTTGGTAGTGACCGAAAGAATGAGATGGCGGACACAGGCGGCCGAAATGAGCATCCTTTGTAGGGTGGCTGGGCTCAGCCTTAGAGATCGGAGTAGAGACGCTACTCCTTCACGTCGAAAGGGGCCAGCTGAGGTGTGTTGGGGACTCAGATAGGAGCTTTGTCTTTTACGGTCGCTAGAGGTCGCCGTTGTGTTCTTTTATACCTTCTTTCGGTGATCTATCATGTGAATAGATGATAAAACCTACTAGTGGGTGTAGTATACGGTTACCAGACGTCCCGGTTTTTCCGGGACAGTCCCGGTTTCAAGCTGACGTGTCCCGAGTCCTGACACATATCTGTAAAACACTCAAATGTCCCGGTTTTCAACAGTCACTAACAGATTGTCCCAGTTTTCACCACAATTAAAATAATAATATTATACTGACATAGATGTTTATCATGTCCGACTCATTAATTAATGTGTGTGCATGAGATAAGTATATAGAGAGCCAGCACAGCGCACCACTGCAGTCTCTGTAGAGAGTGGTTTTGCGCGCGGTCAAGCCAACATTACGCATGGACACAACAGATATCCGCTGGTTACTTATAGTGTAGTTTTGAACCACAGAACCCTCCGTACTTATGTGCACATCAAACGTGTCGTTTTGATTAATTATTCTACACAGTTCCCTCTGCGAATCAAGAGGCATTTCGCTACGCTTATAACTCCCTCAGGGATTGTCCGTTCTGTCTTTCACCCGGTGTCTCCACCGGTGTCTCCACCAGTGGACAACCGGTGTCTCCTGGACAAACTGTCCTCTGAGCTCCACAATTTTAATTTTAGCCTGAGACAAAACAAGTTGAAAAATAATGTACGAAGGCCCAGACAACAATACATTTCCTCTGAGGGAAACTCTCTACAGGACTCCCAAACTGTCAGTGCGTCATGACGGGGATAGTCCTGTGATTAAAGGGGGTGAAAGTAGTGAATGTGATAAGTCATGATTGTAACAGCCTGTAATGCAGCCACCTATAATAATACCTTCTTTCTGATCCCACTCCGTTTTCAAATGCGCCACAGGTGCGCCAAGTTAGCCATCCTGATGAAAACGCCTATAGTGTGTGCATATTAGCGCGTGGATGTGCGGTTCACTTAAGTGTCCCCGTTTTGGGGGTTTGAAAATATGGTCGACCTAGTGTAGTAGGCATCTATTGGCCCACATCTATGGGGCTTATAGCCACTGATAACGCCTATTTAATGGCCTGACAACAGTCTAATCAGCTGTTGAGGGGCACGATAGAAATAAAGTTTACTTACTTGTATACTAAGTTTAAACTATGTAAGACACGATCACATGGACAGGGGTATTGGGGAATAATAGGGCAGAGATTACATTACCTATTACTACTCTGTTAACCATGCTGACATGTGATGGGGTCACGTGAACATGGTTTAGGGCAGGGCAAAGCTGATATACACAGTTTGAGGGCAGGTAACACCTGCAGACCAGTTCTGCTTGCATGGAAACAAGCACAGACCTGGATGATGTGACTCAACGGGCATCTGTGCTTAAAGGATGTTGGATTTTCATTGTTCTCACAATACAAACAGGAAGAGATTTATTTATTACAATTTTATTGTTTGATGGTTTTACTGTTTTTAATTCATTTTTGTTCTTGTAAAGCACTTTGTGAATTGTGTTCTATGAAAGGTCCTATACTAAATACACTTGTTATTAATATTATTACAATGACATCAACAGGATAAATTTCTCATGTCTTAAATGCTTCTCTGAAATGTCACACGCAACTCAATCTCAGACCAACATCACTGTTGGGCGGGGGTTAGTGGAAAGAGTGTTATTTTCCACTGTGACTACAGTACCATGCTGTGTGTTTCTCTTCATTAATGGGACCATGTTATTCACCTTGAGGAGTAAATTGGTGTTTCGTGAGACCTCCCGTTACATTCTTCTGTTTAACCTCCTTTTTGCAGACACTGTACAGATGGCAGTGAGTCAGTTACTGTACCTCCTGTCTGCTTGTAGAGCAAAACTGACATATCCTGTATGTGGCGTTCTCGTCATGTTAGCCAGTCTCACAGTAGTAATCTCCCCTCTCACACTGGTGGTGATGTCTCTGGAGAGATATGTGGCTGTGTGCTACCCACTGAGGCACGCTACCATCATCACCATCAGAAACACAGCAGTGGCTATCACTGTGGTTTGGTCCTTCAGTTCACTACATGTCCTCACACAAGTTATTTTACTGTTAGATTTTCCATTTGACAACCTGGAGAGCCTGCAGATGGAAAAGTATTGTGCCAAAGTAAACATACTTCTTGGCCCAATGTCTGGTCTTTATGATAAAGCCTACACTTATTCTCTGTTTGTATCAGCTGGTTTGGCAGTCATTTCTTCCTATATAGGTGTGATGATAGCAGCCAGGTCAGCCTCCACAAACAAAGCTTCAGCCCAGAAGGCTCGTAATACTCTGCTGCTGCATCTGGTGCAGCTGGGCCTCAGTCTCTTGTCAACTATATACCTCTCTTTCCTTGTAGCCATGTCAAACATCGTGACGAGGATAGTGTTTGTGCGCATCCACATTGTTTTTTATGTGCTTATTTTCATCTTCCCCAGATGTCTGAGTTCTCTCATTTATGGCATAAGAGATCAGAACATCAGACCTGTCCTCGTGTACCATCTATGTTGTCGACTGAAACTCTCAGTCGCCCCGGCCAAGGCCAAGGTCTCACCTTAGACTTCATGAAATGAGTTGAGCTTTGTATTTTCTTGTAAATGTAGTGTGTATATATATATATCATCATATGTCTCACCTTAGCATACATGGAATGAACTCTATATGTTTGATGTTTGTTAAACTCATGCTGTCATCTGACTGGCCTTCATAACTCAGCATATGCAGCATTCACAAGAAACAAATTCAAAACTAATTTTGCTAATGAATACTTAGCATAACGATGTTCAACTGTAGTTTTGTCAGTATTTCTTAAAATCCACCTAAAGAGGTATGTCAAAATTATCATTCTGTCAACCAACGAAAGCTGCTCAAGTTGTTATCATTTCACTGTTTTAAATTGTATCCTAAAATGTATGGTGTATTTGCATCTTTCATCATTCCAGGGCAAATTCCTCCAGAGCTGTCAATCCATTAAAATATTTAATCGTACATTTTCTATCCGTTCAAGATGTACCTTAAAGGGAGATTTGTCAAGTATTTAATACTCTTATCAAAGCAAATATGCTGCCTTATGTAAATGTATGTATATATTTAGTATTTGAAATCAATTAACAACAGAAAACAATTATAGATATTGTCCATAAACCCTCACAGGTACTGCATTTAGCATAAAAAATATGCTCAAATCAATGACAGAGTTTATTGGTGTGAGAACAAAACTGATTGTAAATATTGATCACAGAAAGAGCAGTTTGTGTATGTCTTTTTTTTTTATTTCTGCATGTTGTGATTGGCAGGGTCATTTTATTTATTTAGTTTATTAACATCCCCATTAGCTACAGCATTGCAGCAGCTATTATTCCTGGGGTTCACAAACACACTGAAAATGTGACAGTGTGAGAATAAACAGGACAAGACAAAAACACACACACACAGAATAATATAACATAACATTACAGAATAAAACAGCACAAGACTGAAACACAGACTCAGACAAGACAAGCTCCTAACAATCAGAAAAAAAGTATAGTTCTGCTTGAGAACTTCAACGGTCACATGGGCAAAGATGGAGAAACCTGGAGTGGGGTGATTGGGAGGAATGGCCTGCCTGATCTTTGTTGTTGAACTTCTGTGGTAGTCATGGATTGGCCATAACGAACACCATGTTCAAGCATAGGGTGGTTCTTAAGTGTACTTAGTGTTTGACCACAAAGTCAATGATGACTGACTTTGTGGTCGAGCATTTTGAAGAACTCCTGAACCCGACCAACACGTCCTCCGTAGAGGACGTAGACACCGAGATTGAAGACTCGGGGGAAGGCTTGTCCATATCCTTGGAAGAGGTCGCTGAGGTAGTCAAAAAGCTCCTCAGCGGTAAGGCACCAGGGGTAGATGAGATTCGCCCTGAGATGCTTAAGGTTGAGGACATTGTTGAACTGTCTTGGTTGACTTGCCTCTTCAGTGTCGTGTAGAGTTCGGGGTCAGTACCTGTGGAATGACAGACCGGGGTGGTGGTTCCCATTTTTAAAAAGGCGGTTGGAGGGTGTGCTCAGATTATCTGGGTATCACACTGCTCATCCTCCCCGAGAAAGTTCATTCTAGGATGCTGGAAAGGAGGCTCCAACCGATTGTCGAACCTCAGATCCAGGAGGAGTAATGTGGATTCCGTCCTGGCCGGGGAACAGTGGACCAGCTCTTTACCCTTGCGGGGGTCATGGGAGTTTGCTCATCCAGTCTACATGTGTTTTGTAGACTTGGAGAAGGCCTACGACCGTGTCGTTTTATTTATTTATTTATTGATACCCTCACTGTAAGGTTTATCAATGCAACAATGATGGTTAATGTATAAATGCACTCTTATTCAATGGAATTAAACACGGTTACTTTAAGGGTCACAGGTCTTATCCAGCCCGTGTATTGATTTTAAATTAAACTACTGTCTTCATTTTCAGCTTCACTATCATCATACTTTATCATATACAGCAGGAAGTTCCATTATTTCTTATTTATATTTATGGTTTGGGACATCTGAATCCGTGTATGAGTCCGACCCTCTGGAGGTCGCGTCATCACTCATTGATCAGCTGTTAGGACACGGATCAGGCTCCGGTGTTTCTCCACGGTAAGGGTCGGTTGGCCACTCAGTCTGCCCGGAAGATTCAACTCGACGGGTGAATGACGCCCGGTGTGGAAGGATCACCGTTGCAACTCTCCTGGCGCATTTCCTCCGTGCGCTGCGCGGACCCATGTGCGGACCCATGCGCGGACCTCGCCGCTTTCCGGATCCTGTTTCAACCGCATTTTCACAATAACAGTGGGGGGGTGGGGGTATGAAATGATAAGTTGAAAGGTGTTCTAATGATACCAATACATTTATTTATCATGAAAATACATTTAACTTGTACTGTCAGTGATATAACTCAGTAAGTAAAGTGTTGTTCTTGATCCCATTTAAGGGTCAACCATAAACCTTTGCATGGGTCCCCCCCCTGGCCTTGGGCCCGGGGACAGCTGTACCCTTTGCCCCCGCCTAACGGCGGGCCTGTCTGTTGGCTTCATCAAACCGTGACCTTCAGCACGCACTGGGGCGGTTTGCAGCCGAGTGTGAAGCAGTCGGGATGAGAATCAGTACCTCCAAGTCTGAGGGAGTTCAAGTATCTCGGGGTCTTGTTCACGAGTGAGGGTAAAATGGAGCGGGTCAGGCGGTTCGGTGCAGCGTCTGCAGTTATGCGGGCGCTGTACCGGACCGTTGTGGTGAAGAGGGAGTTGAGCTATAAGGCAAAGCTCTCGATTTCCCGGTCCATCTACGTTCCAACCTTCACTTATGTTCATGAGCTTTTGGTAGTGACCGAAAGAATGAGATGGCGGACACAGGCGGCCGAAATGAGCATCCTTTGTAGGGTGGCTGGGCTCAGCCTTAGAGATCGGAGTAGAGACGCTACTCCTTCACGTCGAAAGGGGCCAGCTGAGGTGTGTTGGGGACTCAGATAGGAGCTTTGTCTTTTACGGTCGCTAGAGGTCGCCGTTGTGTTCTTTTATACCTTCTTTCGGTGATCTATCATGTGAATAGATGATAAAACCTACTAGTGGGTGTAGTATACGGTTACCAGACGTCCCGGTTTTTCCGGGACAGTCCCGGTTTCAAGCTGACGTGTCCCGAGTCCTGACACATATCTGTAAAACACTCAAATGTCCCGGTTTTCAACAGTCACTAACAGATTGTCCCAGTTTTCACCACAATTAAAATAATAATATTATACTGACATAGATGTTTATCATGTCCGACTCATTAATTAATGTGTGTGCATGAGATAAGTATATAGAGAGCCAGCACAGCGCACCACTGCAGTCTCTGTAGAGAGTGGTTTTGCGCGCGGTCAAGCCAACATTACGCATGGACACAACAGATATCCGCTGGTTACTTATAGTGTAGTTTTGAACCACAGAACCCTCCGTACTTATGTGCACATCAAACGTGTCGTTTTGATTAATTATTCTACACAGTTCCCTCTGCGAATCAAGAGGCATTTCGCTCTGCTTATAACTCCCTCAGGGATTGTCCGTTCTGTCTTTCACCCGGTGTCTCCACCGGTGTCTCCACCAGTGGACAACCGGTGTCTCCTGGACAAACTGTCCTCTGAGCTCCACAATTTTAATTTTAGCCTGAGACAAAACAAGTTGAAAAATAATGTACGAAGGCCCAGACAACAATACATTTCCTCTGAGGGAAACTCTCTACAGGACTCCCAAACTGTCAGTGCGTCATGACGGGGATAGTCCTGTGATTAAAGGGGGTGAAAGTAGTGAATGTGATAAGTCATGATTGTAACAGCCTGTAATGCAGCCACCTATAATAATACCTTCTTTCTGATCCCACTCCGTTTTCAAATGCGCCACAGGTGCGCCAAGTTAGCCATCCTGATGAAAACGCCTATGGTGTGTGCATATTAGCGCGTGGATGTGCGGTTCACTTAAGTGTCCCCGTTTTGGGGGTTTGAAAATATGGTCGACCTAGTGTAGTAGGCATCTATTGGCCCACATCTATGGGGCTTATAGCCACTGATAACGCCTATTTAATGGCCTGACAACAGTCTAATCAGCTGTTGAGGGGCACGATAGAAATAAAGTTTACTTACTTGTATACTAAGTTTAAACTATGTAAGACACGATCACATGGACAGGGGTATTGGGGAATAATAGGGCAGAGATTACATTACCTATTACTACTCTGTTAACCATGCTGACATGTGATGGGGTCACGTGAACATGGTTTAGGGCAGGGCAAAGCTGATATACACAGTTTGAGGGCAGGTAACACCTGCAGACCAGTTCTGCTTGCATGGAAACAAGCACAGACCTGGATGATGTGACTCAACGGGCATCTGTGCTTAAAGGATGTTGGATTTTTATTGTTTGATGGTTTTAGTGTTTTTAATTCATTTTTGTTCTTGTAAAGCACTTCGTGAATTGTGTTCTATGAAAGGTCCTATACTAAATACACTTCTCTGAAATGTCACACGCAACTCAATCTCAGACCAACATCACTGTTGGGCGGGGGTTAGTGGAAAGAGTGTTATTTTCCACTCTGACTACAGTACCATGCTGTGTGTGTATCTTCATTAATGGGGTCATGTTATTCACCTTGAGGAGTAAATTGGTGTTTCGTGAGACCTCCCGTTACATTCTTCTGTTTAACCTCCTTTTTGCAGACACTGTACAGATGGCAGTGAGTCAGTTACTGTACCTCCTGGCTGCTTATAGAGTAAAACTGACATATCCTGTATGTGGCGTTCTCGTTATGTTGGCCGATCTCACAGTAGTAATCTCCCCTCTCACACTGGTGGTGATGTCTCTGGAGAGATATGTGGCTGTGTGCTACCCACTGAGGCACGCTACCATCATCACCATCAGAAACACAGCAGTGGCTATCACTGTGGTTTGGTCCTTCAGTTCACTACATGTCCTCACACAAGTTATTTTACTGTTAGATTTTCCATCTGACAACCTGGAGAGCCTGCAGATGGAAAAGTATTGTGCCAAAGTAAACATACTTCTTGGCCCAATGTCTGGTCTTTATGATAAAGCCTACACTTATTCTCTGTTTGTATCAGCTGGTTTAGCAGTCATTTCTTCCTATATAGGTGTGATGATAGCAGCCAGGTCAGCCTCCACAAACAAAGCTTCAGCCCAGAAGGCTCGTAATACTCTGCTGCTGCATCTGGTGCAGCTGGGCCTCAGTCTCTTGTCAACTATATACCTCTCTTTCCTTGTAGCCATGTCAAACATCGTGACGAGGATAGTGTTTGTGCGCATCCACATTGTTTTTTATGTGCTTATTTTCATCTTCCCCAGATGTCTGAGTTCTCTCATTTATGGCATAAGAGATCAGAACATCAGACCTGTCCTCGTGTACCATCTATGTTGTCGACTGAAACTCTCAGTCGCCCCGGCCAAGGCCAAGGTCTCACCCTAGACTTCATGAAATGAGTTGAGCTTTGTATTTTCTTGTAAATGTAGTGTGTGTATATATATATCATCATATGTCTCACCTTAGCATACATGGAATGAACTCTATATGTTTGATGTTTGTTAAACTCATGCTGTCATCTGACTGGCCTTCATAACTCAGCATATGCAGCATTCACAAGAAACAAATTCAAAACTAATTTTGCTAATGAATACTTAGCATAACGATGTTCAACTGTAGTTTTGTCAGTATTTCTTAAAATCCACCTAAAGAGGCATGTCAAAATTATCATTCTGTCAACCAACGAAAGCTGCTCAAGTTGTTATCATTTCACTGTTTTAAATTGTATCCTAAAATGTATGGTGTATTTGCATCTTTCATCATTCCAGGGCAAATTCCTCCAGAGCTGTCAATCCATTAAAATATTTAATTGTACATTTTCTATCCGTTCAAGATGTACCTTAAAGAGAGATTTGTCAAGTATTTAATACTCTTATCAAAGCAAATATGCTGCTTTATGTAAATGTATGTATATATTTAGTATTTGAAATCAATTAACAACAGAAAACAATTATAGATATTGTCCATAAACCCTCACAGGTACTGCATTTAGCATAAAAAATATGCTCAAATCAATGACAGAGTTTATTGGTGTGAGAACAAAACTGATTGTAAATATTGATCACAGAAAGAGCAGTTTGTGTATGTCTTTTTTTTTTATTTCTGCATGTTGTGATTGGCAGGGTCATTTTATTTATTTAGTTTATTAACATCCCCATTAGCTACAGCATTGCAGCAGCTATTATTCCTGGGGTTCACAAACACACTGAAAATGTGACATTGTGAGAATAAACAGGACAAGACAAAATCACACACACACACAGAATAATATAACATAACATTACAGAATAAAACAGCACAAGACTGAAACACAGACTCAGACAAGACAAGCTCCTAACAATCAGAAAGAAAGTATAGGTCTGCTTGGGAACTTCAACGGTCACATGGGCAAAGATGGAGAAACCCGGAGTGGGGTGATTGGGAGGAATGGCCTGCCTGATCTTTGTTGTTGAACTTCTGTGGTAGTCATGGATTGGCCATAACGAACACCATGTTCAAGCATAGGGTGGTTCTTAAGTGTACTTGGTGTTTGACCATTTTGAAGAACTCCTGAACCCGACCAACACGTCCTCCGTAGAGGACGTAGACACCGAGATTGAAGACTCGGGGGAAGGCTTGTCCATATCCTTGGAAGAGGTCGCTGAGGTAGTCAAAAAGCTCCTCAGCGGTAAGGCACCAGGGGTAGATGAGATTCGCCCTGAGATGCTTAAGGTTGAGGACATTGTTGAACTGTCTTGGTTGACTTGCCTCTTCAGTGTCGTGTAGAGTTCGGGGTCAGTACCTGTGGAATGACAGACCGGGGTGGTGGTTCCCATTTTTAAAAAGGCGGTTGGAGGGTGTGCTCAGATTATCTGGGTATCACACTGCTCATCCTCCCCGAGAAAGTTCATTCTAGGATGCTGGAAAGGAGGCTCCAACCGATTGTCGAACCTCAGGTCCAGGAGGAGTAATGTGGATTCCGTCCTGGCCGGGGAACAGTGGACCAGCTCTTTACCCTTGCGGGGGTCATGGGAGTTTGCTCATCCAGTCTACATGTGTTTTGTAGACTTGGAGAAGGCCTACGACCGTGTCGTTTTATTTATTTATTTATTGATACCCTCACTGTAAGGTTTATCAATGCAACAATGATGGTTAATGTATAAATGCACTCTTATTCAATGGAATTAAACACGGTTACTTTAAGGGTCACAGGTCTTATCCAGCCCGTGTATTGATTTTAAATTAAACTACTGTCTTCATTTTCAGCTTCACTATCATCATACTTTATCATATACAGCAGGAAGTTCCATTATTTCTTATTTATATTTATGGTTTGGGACATCTGAATCCGTGTATGAGTCCGACCCTCTGGAGGTCGCGTCATCACTCATTGATCAGCTGTTAGGACACGGATCAGGCTCCGGTGTTTCTCCACGGTAAGGGTCGGTTGGCCACTCAGTCTGCCCGGAAGATTCAACTCGACGGGTGAATGACGCCCGGTGTGGAAGGATCACCGTTGCAACTCTCCTGGCGCATTTCCTCCGTGCGCTGCGCGGACCCATGTGCGGACCCATGCGCGGACCTCGCCGCTTTCCGGATCCTGTTTCAACCGCATTTTCACAATAACAGTGGGGGGGTGGGGGTATGAAATGATAAGTTGAAAGGTGTTCTAATGATACCAATACATTTATTTATCATGAAAATACATTTAACTTGTACTGTCAGTGATATAACTCAGTAAGTAAAGTGTTGTTCTTGATCCCATTTAAGGGTCAACCATAAACCTTTGCATGGGTCCCCCCCCTGGCCTTGGGCCCGGGGACAGCTGTACCCTTTGCCCCCGCCTAACGGCGGGCCTGTCTGTTGGCTTCATCAAACCGTGACCTTCAGCACGCACTGGGGCGGTTTGCAGCCGAGTGTGAAGCAGTCGGGATGAGAATCAGTACCTCCAAGTCTGAGGGAGTTCAAGTATCTCGGGGTCTTGTTCACGAGTGAGGGTAAAATGGAGCGGGTCAGGCGGTTCGGTGCAGCGTCTGCAGTTATGCGGGCGCTGTACCGGACCGTTGTGGTGAAGAGGGAGTTGAGCTATAAGGCAAAGCTCTCGATTTCCCGGTCCATCTACGTTCCAACCTTCACTTATGTTCATGAGCTTTTGGTAGTGACCGAAAGAATGAGATGGCGGACACAGGCGGCCGAAATGAGCATCCTTTGTAGGGTGGCTGGGCTCAGCCTTAGAGATCGGAGTAGAGACGCTACTCCTTCACGTCGAAAGGGGCCAGCTGAGGTGTGTTGGGGACTCAGATAGGAGCTTTGTCTTTTACGGTCGCTAGAGGTCGCCGTTGTGTTCTTTTATACCTTCTTTCGGTGATCTATCATGTGAATAGATGATAAAACCTACTAGTGGGTGTAGTATACGGTTACCAGACGTCCCGGTTTTTCCGGGACAGTCCCGGTTTCAAGCTGACGTGTCCCGAGTCCTGACACATATCTGTAAAACACTCAAATGTCCCGGTTTTCAACAGTCACTAACAGATTGTCCCAGTTTTCACCACAATTAAAATAATAATATTATACTGACATAGATGTTTATCATGTCCGACTCATTAATTAATGTGTGTGCATGAGATAAGTATATAGAGAGCCAGCACAGCGCACCACTGCAGTCTCTGTAGAGAGTGGTTTTGCGCGCGGTCAAGCCAACATTACGCATGGACACAACAGATATCCGCTGGTTACTTATAGTGTAGTTTTGAACCACAGAACCCTCCGTACTTATGTGCACATCAAACGTGTCGTTTTGATTAATTATTCTACACAGTTCCCTCTGCGAATCAAGAGGCATTTCGCTACGCTTATAACTCCCTCAGGGATTGTCCGTTCTGTCTTTCACCCGGTGTCTCCACCGGTGTCTCCACCAGTGGACAACCGGTGTCTCCTGGACAAACTGTCCTCTGAGCTCCACAATTTTAATTTTAGCCTGAGACAAAACAAGTTGAAAAATAATGTACGAAGGCCCAGACAACAATACATTTCCTCTGAGGGAAACTCTCTACAGGACTCCCAAACTGTCAGTGCGTCATGACGGGGATAGTCCTGTGATTAAAGGGGGTGAAAGTAGTGAATGTGATAAGTCATGATTGTAACAGCCTGTAATGCAGCCACCTATAATAATACCTTCTTTCTGATCCCACTCCGTTTTCAAATGCGCCACAGGTGCGCCAAGTTAGCCATCCTGATGAAAACGCCTATGGTGTGTGCATATTAGCGCGTGGATGTGCGGTTCACTTAAGTGTCCCCGTTTTGGGGGTTTGAAAATATGGTCACCCTAGTGTAGTAGGCATCTATTGGCCCACATCTATGGGGCTTATAGCCACTGATAACGCCTATTTAATGGCCTGACAACAGTCTAATCAGCTGTTGAGGGGCACGATAGAAATAAAGTTTACTTACTTGTGTACTAAGTTTAAACTATGTAAGACACGATCACATGGACAGGGGTATTGGGGAATAATAGGGCAGAGATTACATTACCTGTTACTACTCTGTTAACCATGCTGACATGTGATGGGGTCACGTGAACATGGTTTAGGGCAGGGCAAAGCTGATACACACAGTTTGAGGGCAGGTAACACCTGCAGACCAGTTCTGCTTACATGGAAACAAGCACAGACCTGGATGATGTGACTCAACGGGCATCTGTGCTTAAAGGATGTTGGATTTTCATTGTTCTCACAATACAAACTGGAAGAGATTTATTTATTACAATTTGTTTATTGTTTGATGGTTTTACTGTTTTTAATTCATTTTTGTTCTTGTAAAGCACTTTGTGAATTGTGTTCTATGAAAGGTCCTATACTAAATACACTTGTTATTAATATTATTACAATGACATCAACAGGATAAATTTCTCATGTCTTAAATGCTTCTCTGAAATGTCACACGCAACTCAATCTCAAACCAACATCACTGTTGGGCGGGGGTTAGTGGAAAGAGTGTTATTTTCCACTGTGACTACAGTACCATGCTGTGTGTTTCTCTTCATCAATGGAATCATGTTATTCACCTTGAGGAGTAAATTAGTGTTTCGTGAGACCTCCCGTTACATTCTTCTGTTTAACCTCCTTTTTGCAGATACTGTGCTGCTGGCACTGAGTCAGTTACTGTATCTAATATCTGCATCTAGAATAACACTAACATATCCTGTATGTGGTGTTCTCACCATGCTTGCTGATCTCACGAATGAAATCTCCCCTCTCACACTGGTGGTGATGTCTCTGGAGAGATATGTGGCTGTGTGCTACCCACTGAGGCACGCTACCATCATCACCATCAGAAACACAGCAGTGGCTATCATTGTGGTTTGGTCCTTCAGTTCACTACATGTCCTCACACGAGTTATTTTACTGTTAGATTTTCCATTTGAGGACATGGAGAGCCTGCAGATGAATGACTTTTGCTCCGACATAGCCATGTTTCTTGGGCCAATGTCTGATCATTATGACAAAGCGTACACCTGTTTTCTGTTTGTATCAGCTGGTGTGGCAATCACTTCCTCCTATATAGGTGTGATGATAGCAGCCAGGTCAGCCTCCACAGACAAAGCTTCAGCCCAGAAGGCTCGTAACACTCTGTTGCTGCATATGGTGCAGCTGGGCCTCAGTCTCTCTTCAACCATTTACAACCCCATCCTCACAGCTCTTTCGAGAATTGTTACAAGGATAGTATTTGTGCGCACCCAGATTGTTTTTTATGTGCTTATTTTCATCTTCCCCAGATGTCTGAGTTCTCTCATTTATGGCATAAGAGATCAGAACATCAGACCTGTCCTCGTGTACCATCTATGTTGTCGACTGAAACTCTCAGTCGCCCCGGCCAAGGCCAAGGTCTCACCCTAGACTTCATGAAATGAGTTGAGCTTTGTATTTTCTTGTAAATGTAGTGTACATATACGTACAGTGCTTGAAGTGGATAAGTGCCGGTACTCCCGTTATTCACATATTGATGTGTGTATCGGCTGGTTTCAGCAATCTCTGTCGACTTCATTCATTATTTCTTTAAGCATGTTAAACTGTGTCAGTCATAATTAGTTGTAATTTTATTGCTATATTATTATACTTGGGCTATGCGTCTTCTATAGTAGGCCAATAATACTCCAATAATATTCACACTGGAACATTGTAGGGTTAAGGTGTAGTGTTTATACATAGTGTTAATACTTAAAGTGCTTTCCTGTGTTATTTGTAGTATCACTATAATATATTATAGTATGTTTACAGGCTGGAATCAACAGCAGACAAGCGGGTATACATACAGAGCTGAGGTGTTTGAGCTGTTCATCAGGTTTTATGAGTAGTGACCCAGTCAGAATGCTCCTATATATTATACAGACACACATTCTGAATTTATACAGTGAATAAAAGATACTAGGAGATATTGGGTTTGGAGGTTGTCCCCTCAGAAAATTTGAAGGTTTTTGAATTAAAGCTACGCGTTTTACATAATTTTGGACCATTATTATTACTAGTTAAATGATTATTATTTATCACAGCCTTCATCTGAACATTTAATTCTTCTGAAAATGTATTGCCCTGTAAAATCATATTCTATAAATCAGAAGAGCAGATGCAGAAAACTTTTAAATAATGTTTCATTAATTATATTTGTTCCCAAAAAATAAGTTACGACGAACATTTGTTTTATTTTACAAAAAGGACGTGAACATTGTATTGATAAATTACAGCACCTCGTTCTCACCCCCCTCCACCGTGCCGTGTGTCGGCTCGTCCAGGTGCTCGCACTGATAATCTACCATAAACGATATAAATGATATATTATATGTGATATAAATGATCTGATTCTGATAAGATGATAAAACATGCATCCCATGAACGCCTTTGACTTCCCTCCCCTCTCTCCCCGCTGTTCTCCTGGAGTTTTAATTCCTCCGATTCCACATTTCTAAATCCATCCACCATATTTATTAGAAATAGTCGAGTGTCACTGCTGTTTGTGATCATTGGTTTTAAATTACGTACTTATTCCACATAAGTGTCAGTTGTGTCTTAACAGAGAGAGAGAGAGGAGCAGACAGACTACGCACAGAGACACACAGAGAGACACAGAGAGACAGATAAAATAACATAACACAGATTCAGTAAAGAAATAAAACAATAACAAAAGAGCCAGGGGTATATCACATATATCACATTATATTATAAAAGACAGATGTTAAGTATATTGATAGCATTTTTGTTAGTCAAATTAGAGAGCAGTTTCACGTGTTGCTCAACAAAATATGGCTTTTTATCGTTAAATTTATATTTATGAATAAAAGATTTTTGCCAACATATCAAAGCTATTATAAGAAAATATGTCTTCTTTTTTTCCAAACAAAACCAAATACCACATTTTCCCATAATAATGTAAAAAATTAAAGATATGATCAGTGACAAATCCGTTTTTGTCATTGATCATATCCTTAAAGACTTTAAAGAGTTTCTTGGTGTGAGAACAAAACTGATTCTGAATATTCATCACAGAAAGAGCAGTTTGTATATGTCTTTTTTAAATTTCTGCATGTTGTGATTGGTAGGGTAATATTTATGAATAATGTCTAAGGACACTTCTTTAACCTTATTCACGATTAGATATTTATGAGGAAACATCCAGACTTTCTTTCAATAGCCTATATATAATTTACAAACTGATTCTAATGTCCACCCTTTGGGCCCACCACCCGCAGGGATAGGCATCGGGGTCGGGTGCAGTGTGAGCCGGGCGGCAGTTAAAGGCGGGGATCTAGGCGTGCTGATCCTTGGCATTGCAGACTGGCTCTGGGTACGGGAAATGTCACCTCTCTGGCGGGGAAGGAACCGGAGCTGGTGTGGGAGGTGGAGCGATACCAGCTAGATATAGTTGGGCTTACCTCCATGCATAGCTCTGGTTCTGGAACCACACTCCTGGAGAGGGGCTGGACTTTCGCCTTTTTCGGAGTTGCCCAGGGTGAGAGGCGCCGGGCGGGTGTGGGGATGCTCACAAGCCCCCGGCTGAGCACCGCTGTGAAGGAGTTCTCCCCAGAGAACCAGAGGGGTGGGGGGTGGGGGGGTGTAATTGGAAGGAACGGCCTTCCTGATCTGAACCCAAGTGGTGCTTTGTTGTTGGACTTCTGTGCTAGTCATGGATTGGCCATGACGAACACCATGTTCGAGCATAGGTTCCTCCGGAAGAGCTTCTCGTGCATCCCGGTGGAGGCTGGGGACATGGAATCCGAGTGGGCCATGCTCAGAGCCTCCATTGTGGAAGAGGCTGCTAGGAGTTGTGGTCAGAAGGTCATCGGCGCCTGTCGGGGCGGCAACCTAAGAACCCGCCGGTGGACACCAGCAGTGAAGGGGGCCGTCAAGCCGAAGAAGGCCCGGGGTCCCCGGAAACAGCTGATGGATACCGGTTGACCAGAAGGGCTGCAGCTGCGGCGGCCGTCAAAGCAAAAACCCAGGTGTGGGAGGAATTCCGGGGAGACCATCGAGAAGGACTTTGGGTTGACCTCAAAGAAGTTCTGGCAAAGTTCCGGGGTCGTTGTTACGAGCTATTCGGTCCTTGTATAACCAAAGTGAGAGCTGTGTCCGTATACTCGGCACAAAGTTAAACATGTTTCCAGGGGGTGTTGGCCTCCGCCAGGGTTGTCTCTTGTCTTAGTTTTCTTCGTGGGGTGGCTGGGCTCAGCCTTAGAGATAGAGATAACGTTATCATTCACTTCGACCAATGGTGCAACTTCATTACTCATTACTCCGTGATGAGGACCCGTCCTTTATGTAGATATAACACGATTCTTAGTTTCAGGTGATTATACAGTATGAAAACGGTGGTCGGGCTCCACATACATTTCAGATCTTTTAGCTGAAGACCGCTGGGAGCTGACGATCAAATGTTGGAAGTGTCTCAAGGTTGAGGCTAAAGATAAAGGCGGATTAAGCTTGTACTGTTTTAGTTCAGCTTATTGATGCCATATTTGAAAAAGCTTTTAAAAACCCACCTTTTCAGTCTTTATGTTTGGTAATTCGCTAAAATTCTTGTTGTATTGTATTGGTGTGAAGCACCTTGTAACTCTGGTTTATAAAGTTTACTTACTTGTGTACTACGTTTAAACTATGTAAAACACGATCACATGCCTCAGGGTATTGGGAAATAATAGGGCAGAGATTACATTACCTATTACTACTCTGTTAACCATGCTGACATGTGATGGGGTCACGTGAACATGGTTTAGGGCAGGGCAAAGCTGATATACACAGTTTGAGGGCAGGTAACACCTGCAGACCAGTTCTGCTTGCATGGAAACAAGCACAGACCTGGATGATGTGACTCAACGGGCATCTGTGCTTAAAGGATGTTGGATTTTTATTGTTTGATGGTTTTAGTGTTTTTAATTCATTTTTGTTCTTGTAAAGCACTTCGTGAATTGTGTTCTATGAAAGGTCCTATACTAAATACACTTCTCTGAAATGTCACACGCAACTCAATCTCAGACCAACATCACTGTTGGGCGGGGGTTAGTGGAAAGAGTGTTATTTTCTACTCTGACTACAGTACCATGCTGTGTGTTTCTCTTCATTAATGGGGTCATGTTATTCACCTTGAGGAGTAAATTGGTGTTTCGTGAGACCTCCCGTTACATTCTTCTGTTTAACCTCCTTTTTGCAGACACTGTACAGATGGCAGTGAGTCAGTTACTGTACCTCCTGGCTGCTTGTAGAGTAAAACTGACATATCCTGTATGTGGCGTTCTCGTCATGTTGGCCGATCTCACAGTAGTAATCTCCCCTCTCACACTGGTGGTGATGTCTCTGGAGAGATATGTGGCTGTGTGCTACCCACTGAGGCACGCTACCATCATCACCATGAGAAACACAGCAGTGGCTATCACTGTGGTTTGGTCCTTCAGTTCACTACATGTCCTCACACAAGTTATTTTACTGTTAGATTTTCCATTTGACAACCTGGAGAGCCTGCAGATGGAAAAGTATTGTGCCAAAGTAAACATACTTTTTGGCCCAATTTCTGGTCTTTATGATAAAGCCTACACTTATTTTCTGTTTGTATCAGCTGGTTTAGCAGTCATTTCTTCCTATATAGGTGTGATGATAGCAGCCAGGTCAGCCTCCACAAACAAAGCTTCAGCCCAGAAGGCTCGTAATACTCTGTTGCTGCATCTGGTGCAGCTGGGCCTCAGTCTCTTGTCAACTATACACCACTCTTTCCTTGTAGCCATGTCAAACATTGTGACGAGGATAGTGTTTGTGCGCATCCACATTGTTTTTTATGTGCTTATTTTCATCTTCCCCAGATGTCTGAGTTCTCTCATTTATGGCATAAGAGATCAGAACATCAGACCTGTCCTCGTGTACCATCTATGTTGTCGACTGAAACTCTCAGTCGCCCCGGCCAAGGCCAAGCTCTCACCCTAGACTTCATGAAATGAGTTGAGCTTTGTATTTTCTTGTAAATGTAGTTTGTGTATATATACTGTATATATCATCATATGTCTCACCTTAGCATACATGGAATGAACTCTATATGTTTGATGTTTGTTAAACTCATGCCGTCATCTGACTGGCCTTCATAACTCAGCATATGCAGCATTCACAAGAAACAAATTCAAAACTAATTTTGCTAATGAATACTTAGCATAACGATGTTCAACTGTAGTTTTGTCAGTATTTCTTAAAATCCACCTAAAGAGGTATGTCAAAATTATCATTCTGTCAACCAACGAAAGCTGCTCAAGTTGTTATCATTTCACTGTTTTAAATTGTATCCTAAAATGTATGGTGTATTTGCATCTTTCATCATTCCAGGGCAAATTCCTCCAGAGCTGTCAATCAATTCAAATATTTAATCGTACATTTTCTATCCGTTCAAGATGAACCTTAAAGAGAGATTTGTCACGTATTTAATACTCTTATCAACATGGGATTGGACAAATATGCTGCTTTATGCAAATGTATGTGTATTTTTAGTATTTGAAATCAATTAACAACAGAAAACAATTATAAATATTGTCCATAAACCCTCACAGGTACTGCATTTAGCATAACAAATATGCTCAAATCAATGACAAATCCATTTTTGTTTTGCCAGAGTTTCTTGGTTTGAGAACAAAACTGATTGTAAATATTGATCACAGAAAGAGCAGTTTGTGTATGTCTTTTTTTTAATTTCTGCATGTTGTGATTGGCAGGGTCATTTTATTTATTTAGTTTATTAACATCCCCATTAGCTACAGCATTGCAGCAGCTATTATTCCTGGGGTTCACAAACACACTGAAAATGTGACAGTGTGAGAATAAACAGGACAAGACAAAAACACACACACACAGAATAATATAACATAACATTACAGAATAAAACAGCACAAGACTGAAACACAGACTCAGACAAGACAAGCTCCTAACAATCAGAAAAGAAAGTATAGGTCTGCTTGGGAACTTCAACAGACACATGGGCAAAGATGGAGAAACCTGGAGTGGGGTGATTGGGAGGAATGGCCTGCCTGATCTTTGTTGTTGAACTTCTGTGGTAGTCATGGATTGGCCATAACGAACACCATGTTCAAGCATAGGGTGGTTCTTAAGTGTACTTGGTGTTTGACCATTTTGAAGAACTCCTGAACCCGACCAACACGTCCTCCGTAGAGGACGTAGAGACCGAGCTTGAAGACTCGGGGGAAGGCTTGTCCATATCCTTGGAAGAGGTTGCTGAGGTAGTCAAAAAGCTCCTCAGCGGTAAGGCACCAGGGGTAGATGAGATTCGCCCTGAGATGCTTAAGGTTGAGGACATTGTTGAACTGTCTTGGTTGACTTGCCTCTTCAGTGTCGTGTGGAGTTCGGGGTCAGTACCTGTGGAATGACAGACCGGGGTGGTGGTTCCCATTTTTAAAAAGGCGGTTGGAGGGTGTGCTCAGATTATCTGGGTATCACACTGCTCAGCCTCCCCGAGAAAGTTCATTCTAGGATGCTGGAAAAGAGGCTCCAACCGATTGTCGAACCTCAGATCCAGGAGGAGTAATGTGGATTCCGTCCTGGCCGGGGAACAGTGGACCAGCTCTTTACCCTTGCGGGGCTCATGGATGGGTCATGGGAGTTTGCTCATCCAGTCTACATGTGTTTAGTGGACTTGGAGAAGGCTTACGACCGTGTCGTTTTATTTATTGACACCCTCACTGTAAGGTTTATCAATGCAACAATGATAATTAATGTGTAAATGCACTCTTATTCAATGGAAATAAACACGGTTACTTTAAGGGTCACAGGTCTTATCCAGCCCGTGTATTGATTTTAAATTAAACTACTTATAAAATGAACCGATTGCAAAAAGAACTCTGAAATAACAAAATAGGTCAATCACTTGACTCAAATCATGTGAATCTAGTTAATCAATAATTCATATTTGTCTTCATTTTCAGCTTCACTATCATCATACTTTATCATATACAGCACAAAGTTCCATTATTTCTTATTTATATTTATGATTTGGGACATCTGAATCCGTGTAGGAGTCCAACCCTCTGGAGGTCACGTCATCTCTCATTGATCAGCTGTTAGGACACGGATCAGGCTCCGGTGTTTCTCCACGGTGGGGTCGGTCGGCCACTCAGTCTGCCCGGAAGATTCAACTCGGCGGGTGAATGACGCCCGCTTGCCCGGTGTGGAAGGATCCCCGTTGCAAATCTCCTGGCGCATTTCCTCCGTGCACTGCGCGGACCCATGCGCGGACCTCTCCGCTTTCCGGATCCAGTTTCGACCACACCATTTTCACAATAACAGTTGGGGGGGTGGGGGTATGAGATGATAAGTTGAAAGGTGTTTTAATGATAACGCCTATTTCATGTTCTGACAACAGTCTAATCAGCTGTTGAGAGGCACTATAGAATTAAGTTTACTTACTTGTATACTAAGTTTAAACTATGTAAGACACGATCACATGGACAGGGGTATTGGGGAATAATAGGGCAGAGATTACATTACCTATTACTACTCTGTTAACCATGCTGACATGTGATGGGGTCACGTGAACATGGTTTAGGGCAGGGCAAAGCTGATATACACAGTTTGAGGGCAGGTAACACCTGCAGACCAGTTCTGCTTGCATGGAAACAAGCACAGACCTGGATGATGTGACTCAACGGGCATCTGTGCTTAAAGGATGTTGGATTTTCATTGTTCTCACAATACAAACAGGAAAAGATTTATTTATTACAATTTGTTTATTGTTTGATGGTTTTACTGTTTTTAATTCATTTTTGTTCTTGTAAAGCACTTTGTGAATTGTGTTCTATGAAAGGTCCTATACTAAATACACTTGTTATTAATATTATTACAATGACATCAACAAGATAAATTTCTCATGTCTTAAATGCTTCTCTGAAATGTCACACGCAACTCAATCTCAGACCAACATCACTGCTGGACAGCAGTATCAAGGCTTACTGGAAAGAGTGTTATTTTCCACTCTGACTACAGTACCATGCTGTGTGTTTCTCTTCATTAATGGGGTCATGTTATTCACCTTGAGGAGTAAATTGGTGTTTCGTGAGACCTCCCGTTACATTCTTCTGTTTAACCTCCTTTTTGCAGACACTGTACAGATGGCAGTGAGTCAGTTACTGTACCTCCTGTCTGCTTGTAGAGTAAAACTGACATATCCTGTATGTGGCGTTCTCGTCATGTTGGCCGATCTCACAATAGTAATCTCCCCTCTCACACTGGTGGTGATGTCTCTGGAGAGATATGTGGCTGTGTGCTACCCACTGAGGCACGCTACCATCATCACCATCAGAAACACAGCAGTGGCTATCACTGTGGTTTGGTCCTTCAGTTCACTACATGTCCTCACACAAGTTATTTTACTGTTAGATTTTCCATTTGACAACCTGGAGAGCCTGCAGATGGAAAAGTATTGTGGCAAAGTAAACATACTTCTTGGCCCAATTTCTGGTCTTTATGATAAAGCCTACACTTATTTTCTGTTTGTATCAGCTGGTTTAGCAGTCATTTCTTCCTATATAGGTGTGATGATAGCAGCCAGGTCAGCCTCCACAAACAAAGCTTCAGCCCAGAAGGCTCGTAATACTCTGCTGCTGCATCTGGTGCAGCTGGGCCTCAGTCTCTTGTCAACTATACACCAATCTTTCCTTGTAGCCATGTCAAACATTGTTACGAGGATAGTGTTTGTGCGCATCCAGATTGTTTTTTATGTGCTTATTTTCATCTTCCCCAGATGTCTGATTTCTCTCATTTATGGCATAAGAGATCAGAACATCAGACCTGTCCTCGTGTACCATCTATGTTGTCGACTGAAACTCTCAGTCGCCCCGGCCAAGGCCAAGGTCTCACCCTAGACTTCATGAAATGAGTTGAGCTTTGTATTTTCCTGTAAATGTAGTGTGTGTATATATACTGTATATATCATCATATGTCTCACCTTAGCATACATGGAATGAACTCTATATGTTTGATGTTTGTTAAACTCATGCCGTCATCTGACTGGCCTTCATAACTCAGCATATGCAGCATTCACAAGAAACAAATTCAAAACTAATTTTGCTAATGAATACTTAGCATAACGATGTTCAACTGTAGTTTTGTCCGTATTTCTTAAAATCCACCTAAAGAGGTATGTCAAAATTATCATTCTGTCAACCAACGAAAGCTGCTCAAGTTGTTATCATTTCACTGTTTTAAATTGTATCCTAAAATGTATGGTGTATTTGCATCTTTCATCATTCCAGGGCAAATTCCTCCAGAGCTGTCAATCAATTCAAATATTTAATCGTACATTTTCTATCCGTTCAAGATGAACCTTAAAGAGAGATTTGTCAAGTATTTAATACTCTTCTCAACATGGGAGTGGGCAAATATGCTGCCTTATGCAAATGTATGTATATATTTAGTATTTGAAATCAATTAACAACAGAAAACAATTATAAATATTGTCCATAAACCCTCACAGGTACTGCATTTAGCATAAAAAATATGCTCAAATCAATGACAAATCCGTTTTTGTTTTGCCAGAGTTTCTTGGTTTGAGAACAAAAGTGATTGTAAATATTGATCACAGAAAGAGCAGTTTGTGTATGTCTTTTTTTAAATTTCTGCATGTTGTGATTGGCAGGGTCATTTTATTTATTTAGTTTATTAACATCCCCATTAGCTACAGCATTGCAGCAGCTATTATTCCTGGGGTTCACAAACACACTGAAAATGTGACAGTGTGAGAATAAACAGGACAAGACAAAAACACACACACACATAATAATATAACATAACATTACAGAATAAAACAGCACAAGACTGAAACACAGACTCAGACAAGACAAGCTCCTAACAATCAGAAAAAGAAGTATAGGTCTGCTTGGGAACTTCAACAGACACATGGGCAAAGATGGAGAAACCTGGAGTGGGGTGATTGGGAGGAATGGCCTGCCTGATCTTTGTTGTTGAACTTCTGTGGTAGTCATGGATTGGCCATAACGAACACCATGTTCAAGCATAGGGTGGTTCTTAAGTGCACTTGGTGTTTGACCACAAAGTCAATGATGACTAACTTTGTGGTCGAGCATTTTGAAGAACTCCTGAACCCGACCAACACGTCCTCCGTAGAGGACGTAGACACCGAGTTTGAAGACTCGGGGGAAGGCTTGTCCATATCCTTGGAAGAGGTTGCTGAGGTAGTCAAAAAGCTCCTCAGCGGTAAGGCACCAGGGGTAGATGAGATTCGCCCTGAGATGCTTAAGGTTGAGGACATTGTTGAACTGTCTTGGTTGACTTGCCTCTTCAGTGTCGTGTGGAGTTCGGGGTCAGTACCTGTGGAATGACAGACCGGGGTGGTGGTTCCCATTTTTAAAAAGGCGGTTGGAGGGTGTGCTCAGATTATCTGGGTATCACACTGCTCATCCTCCCCGAGAAAGTTCATTCTAGGATGCTGGAAAGGAGGCTCCAACCGATTGTCGAACCTCAGATCCAGGAGGAGTAATGTGGATTCCGTCCTGGCCGGGGAACAGTGGACCAGCTCTTTACCCTTGCGGGGCTCATGGATGGGTCATGGGAGTTTGCTCATCCAGTCTACATGTGTTTTGTAGACTTGGAGAAGGCCTACGACCGTGTCGTTTTATGTATTTATTTATTGATACCCTCACTGTAGGGTTTATCAATGCAACAATGATGGTTAATGTATAAATGCACTCTTATTCAATGGAAATAAACACGGTTACTTTAAGGGTCACAGGTCTTATCCAGCCCGTGTATTGATTTTAAATTAAACTACTGTCTTCATTTTCAGCTTCACTATCATCATACTTTATCATATACAGCAGGAAGTTCCATTATTTCTTATTTATATTTATGATTTGGGACATCTGAATCCGTGTAGGAGTCCGACCCTCTGGAGGTCGCGTCATCACTCATTGATCAGCTGTTAGGACACGGATCAGGCTCCGGTGTTTCTCCACGGTGGGGTCGGTTGGCCACTCAGTCTGCCCGGAAGATTCAACTCGGCGGGTGAATGACGCCCGGTGTGGAAGGATCACCGTTGCAACTCTCCTGGCGCATTTCCTCCGTGCGCTGCGCGGACCCATGCGCGGACCTCGCCGCTTTCCGGATCCTGTTTCAACCGCATTTTCACAATAACAGTGGGGGGTGGGGGTATGAAATGATAAGTTGAAAGGTGTTCTAATGATACCAATACATTTATTTATCATGAAAATACATTTAACTTGTACTGTCAGTGATATAACTCAGTAAGTAAAGTGTTGTTCTTGATCCCATTTAAGGGTCAACCATAAACCTTTGCATTGGTCCCCCCCCTGGCCTTGGGCCCGGGGACAGCTGTACCCTTTGCCCCCGCCTGACGGCGGGCCTGTCTGTTGGCTTCATCAAACCGTGACCTTCAGCACGCACTGGGGCGGTTTGCAGCCGAGTGTGAAGCAGTCGGGATGAGAATCAGTACCTCCAAGTCTGAGGGAGTTCAAGTATCTCGGGGTCTTGTTCACGAGTGAGGGTAAAATGGAGCGGGTCAGGCGGTTCGGTGCAGCGTCTGCAGTTATGCGGGCGCTGTACCGGACCGTTGTGGTGAAGAGGGAGCTGAGCTATAAGGCAAAGCTCTCGATTTCCCGGTCCATCTACGTTCCAACCTTCACTTATGTTCATGAGCTTTTGGTAGTGATAGAAAGAATGAGATGGCGGACACAGGCGGCCGAAATGAGCATCCTTTGTAGGGTGGCTGGGCTCAGCCTTAGAGATCGGAGTAGAGACGCTACTCCTTCACGTCGAAAGGGGCCAGCTGAGGTGTGTTGGGGACGCAGATAGGAGCTTTGTCTTTTACGGTCGCTAGAGGTCGCCGTTGTGTTCTTTTATACCTTCTTTCGGTGATCTATCATGTGAATAGATGATAAAACCTACTAGTGGGTGTAGTATACAGTTACCAGACGTCCCGGTTTTTCCGGGACAGTCCCGGTTTCAAGCTGACGTGTCCCGAGTCCTGACACATATCTGTAAAACACTCAAATGTCCCGGTTTTCAACAGTCACTAACAGATTGTCCCGGTTTTCACCACAATTAAAATAATAATATTATACTGACATAGATGTTTATCATGTCCGACTCATTAATTAATGTGTGTGCATGAGATAAGTATATAGAGAGCCAGCACAGCGCACCACTGCAGTCTCTGTAGAGAGTGGTTTTGCGCGCGGTCAAGCCAACATTACGCATGGACACAACAGATATCCGCTGGTTACTTCTAGTGTAGTTTTGAACCACAGAACCCTCCGTACTTATGTGCACATCAAACGTGTCGTTTTGATTAATTATTCTACACAGTTCCCTCTGCGAATCAAGAGGCATTTCGCTCTGCTTATAACTCCCTCAGGGATTGTCCGTTCTGTCTTTCACCCGGTGTCTCCACCGGTGTCTCCACCAGTGGACAACCGGTGTCTCCTGGACAAACTGTCCTCTGAGCTCCACAATTTTAATTTTAGCATGAGACAAAACAAGTTGAAAGATAACGTACGAAGGCCCAGACAACAATACATTTCCTCTGAGGGAAACTCTCTACAGGACTCCCAAACTGTCAGTGCGTCATGACGGGGATAGTCCTGTGATTAAAGGGGGTGAAAGTAGTGAATGTGATGAGTCATGATTGTAACAGCCTGTAATGCAGCCACCTATAATAATACCTTCTTTCTGATCCCACTCCGTTTTCAAATGCGCCACAGGTGCGCCAAGTTAGCCATCCTGATGAAAACGCCTATAGTGCATTCATATTAGCGCGTGCGCGTGCGCGTGCGTGGATGTGTGCGTGCATGAACATGCGGTTCACTTAAGTGTCCCCGTTTTTGGGGTTGAAAATATGGTCACCCTAGTGTAGTAGGCATCTATTGGCTCACATCTATGGGGCTTATAGCCACTGATAACGCCTATTTAATGGCCTGACAACAGTCTAATCAGCTGTTGAGGGGCACGATAAAAATAAAGTTTACTTACTTGTGTACTAAGTTTAAACTATGTAAGACACGATCACATGGACAGGGGTATTGGGAAATAATAGGGCAGAGATTACATTACCTATTACTACTCTGTTAACCATGCTGACATGTGATGGGGTCACGTGAACATGGTTTAGGGCAGGGCAAAGCTGATATACACAGTTTGAGGGCAGGTAACACCTGCAGACCAGTTCTGCTTACATGGAAACAAGCACAGACCTGGATGATGTGACTCAACGGGCATCTGTGCTTAAAGGATGTTGGATTTTCATTGTTCTCACAATACAAACAAGAACAGATTTATTTATTACAATTTTATTGTTTGATGGTTTTACTGTTTTTAATTCATTTTTGTTCTTGTAAAGCACTTTGTGAATTGTGTTCTATGAAAGGTCCTATACTAAATACACTTGTTATTAATATTATTACAATGACATCAACAGGATAAATTTCTCATGTCTTAAATGCTTCTCTGAAATGTCACACGCAACTCAATCTCAGACCAACATCACTGCTGGACAGCAGTATCAAGGCTTACTGGAAAGAGTGTTATTTTCCGCTGTGACTACAGTACCATGCTGTGTGTTTCTCTTCATTAATGGGGTCATGTTATTCACCTTGAGGAGTAAATTGGTGTTTTGTGAGACCTCCCGTTACATTCTTTTGTTTAACCTCCTTTTTGCAGACACTGTACAGATGGCAGTGAGTCAGTTACTGTACCTCCTGGCTGCTTGTAGAGTAAAACTGACATATCCTGTATGTGGCGTTCTCGTCATGTTAGCCAGTCTCACAATAGTAATCTCCCCTCTCACACTGGTGGTGATGTCTCTGGAGAGATATGTGGCTGTGTGCTACCCACTGAGGCACGCTACCATCATCACCATCAGAAACACAGCAGTGGCTATCACTGTGGTTTGGTCCTTCAGTTCACTACATGTCCTCACACAAGTTATTTTACTGTTAGATTTTCCATTTGACAACCTGGAGAGCCTGCAGATGGAAAAGTATTGTGCCAAAGTAAACATACTTCTTGGCCCAATTTCTGGTCTTTATGATAAAGCCTACACTTATTTTCTGTTTGTATCAGCTGGTTTAGCAGTCATTTCTTCCTATATAGGTGTGATGATAGCAGCCAGGTCAGCCTCCACAAACAAAGCTTCAGCCCAGAAGGCTCGTAATACTCTGCTGCTGCATCTGGTGCAGCTGGGCCTCAGTCTCTTGTCAACTATACACCAATCTTTCCTTGTAGCCATGTCAAACATCGTGACGAGGATAGTGTTTGTGCGCATCCACATTGTTTTTTATGTGCTTATTTTCATCTTCCCCAGATGTCTGAGTTCTCTCATTTATGGCATAAGAGATCAGAACATCAGACCTGTCCTCGTGTACCATCTATGTTGTCGACTGAAACTCTCAGTCGCCCCGGCCAAGGCCAAGGTCTCACCCTAGACTTCATGAAATGAGTTGAGCTTTGTATTTTCTTGTAAATGTAGTGTGTGTATATATATATATCATCATATGTCTCACCTTAGCATACATGGAATGAACTCTATATGTTTGATGTTTGTTAAACTCATGCCGTCATCTGACTGGCCTTCATAACTCAGCATATGCAGCATTCACAAGAAACAAATTCAAAACTAATTTTGCTAATGAATACTTAGCATAACGATGTTCAACTGTAGTTTTGTCAGTATTTCTTAAAATCCACCTAAAGAGGTATGTCAAAATTATCATTCTGTCAACCAACGAAAGCTGCTCAAGTTGTTATCATTTCACTGTTTTAAATTGTATCCTAAAATGTATGGTGTATTTGCATCTTTCATCATTCCAGGGCAAATTCCTCCAGAGCTGTCAATCCATTAAAATATTTAATCGTACATTTTCTATCCTTTCAAGATGTACCTTAAAGGGAGATTTGTCAAGTATTTAATACTCTTATCAAAGCAAATATGCTGCCTTATGTAAATGTATGTATATATTTAGTATTTGAAATCAATTAACAACAGAAAACAATTATAGATATTGTCCATAAACCCTCACAGGTACTGCATTTAGCATAAAAAATATGCTCAAATCAATGACAGAGTTTATTGGTGTGAGAACAAAACTGATTGTAAATATTGATCACAGAAAGAGCAGTTTGTGTATGTCTTTTTTTTTATTTCTGCATGTTGTGATTGGCAGGGTCATTTTATTTATTTAGTTTATTAACATCCCCATTAGCTACAGCATTGCAGCAGCTATTATTCCTGGGGTTCACAAACACACTGAAAATGTGACAGTGTGAGAATAAACAGGACAAGACAAAAACACACACACACAGAATAATATAACATAACATTACAGAATAAAACAGCACAAGACTGAAACACAGACTCAGACAAGACAAGCTCCTAACAATCAGAAAAGAAAGTATAGGTCTGCTTGGGAACTTCAACGGTCACATGGGCAAAGATGGAGAAACCTGGAGTGGGGTGATTGGGAGGAATGGCCTGCCTGATCTTTGTTGTTGAACTTCTGTGGTAGTCATGGATTGGCCATAACGAACACCATGTTCAAGCATAGGGTGGTTCTTAAGTGTACTTAGTGTTTGACCACAAAGTCAATGATGACTGACTTTGTGGTCGAGCATTTTGAAGAACTCCTGAACCCGACCAACACGTCCTCCGTAGAGGACGTAGAGACCGAGCTTGAAGACTCGGGGGAAGGCTTGTCCATATCCTTGGAAGAGGTCGCTGAGGTAGTCAAAAAGCTCCTCAGCGGTAAGGCACCAGGGGTAGATGAGATTCGCCCTGAGATGCTTAAGGTTGAGGACATTGTTGAACTGTCTTGGTTGACTTGCCTCTTCAGTGTCGTGTAGAGTTCGGGGTCAGTACCTGTGGAATGACAGACCGGGGTGGTGGTTCCCATTTTTAAAAAGGCGGTTGGAGGGTGTGCTCAGATTATCTGGGTATCACACTGCTCATCCTCCCCGAGAAAGTTCATTCTAGGATGCTGGAAAGGAGGCTCCAACCGATTGTCGAACCTCAGATCCAGGAGGAGTAATGTGGATTCCGTCCTGGCCGGGGAACAGTGGACCAGCTCTTTACCCTTGCGGGGCTCATGGATGGGTCATGGGAGTTTGCTCATCCAGTCTACATGTGTTTTGTAGACTTGGAGAAGGCTTACGACCGTGTCGTTTTATTTATTTATTTATTGATACCCTCACTGTAAGGTTTATCAATGCAACAATGATGGTTAATTTATAAATGCACTCTTATTCAATGGAAATAAACACGGTTACTTTAAGGGTCACAGGTCTTATCCAGCCCGTGTATTGATTTTAAATTAAACTACTGTCTTCATTTTCAGCTTCACTATCATCATACTTTATCATATACAGCAGGAAGTTCCATTATTTCTTATTTATATTTATGGTTTGGGACATCTGAATCCGTGTAGGAGTCCGACCCTCTGGAGGTCGCGTCATCACTCATTGATCAGCTGTTAGGACACGGATCAGGCTCCGGTGTTTCTCCACGGTGGGGTCGGTCGGCCACTCAGTCTGCCCGGAAGATTCAACTCGACGGGTGAATGACGCCCGGTGTGGAAGGATCACCGTTGCAACTCTCCTGGCGCATTTCCTCCGTGCGCTGCGCGGACCCATGCGCGGACCTCGCCGCTTTCCGGATCCTGTTTCAACCGCATTTTCACAATAACAGTGGGGGGGTGGGGGTATGAAATGATAAGTTGAAAGGTGTTCTAATGATACCAATACATTTATTTATCATGAAAATACATTTAACTTGTACTGTCAGTGATATAACTCAGTAAGTAAAGTGTTGTTCTTGATCCCATTTAAGGGTCAACCATAAACCTTTGCATTGGTCCCCCCCCTGGCCTTGGGCCCGGGGACAGCTGTACCCTTTGCCCCCGCCTAACGGCGGGCCTGTCTGTTGGCTTCATCAAACCGTGACCTTCAGCACGCACTGGGGCGGTTTGCAGCCGAGTGTGAAGCAGTCGGGATTAGAATCAGTACCTCCAAGTCTGAGGGAGTTCAAGTATCTCGGGGTCTTGTTCACGAGTGAGGGTAAAATGGAGCGGGTCAGGCGGTTCGGTGCAGCGTCTGCAGTTATGCGGGCGCTGTACCGGACCGTTGTGGTGAAGAGGGAGTTGAGCTATAAGGCAAAGCTCTCGATTTCCCGGTCCATCTACGTTCCAACCCTCACTTATGTTCATGAGCTTTTGGTAGTGATAGAAAGAATGAGATGGCGGACACAGGCGGCCGAAATGAGCATCCTTTGTAGGGTGGCTGGGCTCAGCCTTAGAGATCGGAGTAGAGACGCTACTCCTTCACGTCGAAAGGGGCCAGCTGAGGTGTGTTGGGGACTCAGATAGGAGCTTTGTCTTTTACGGTCGCTAGAGGTCGCCGTTGTGTTCTTTTATACCTTCTTTCGGTGATCTATCATGTGAATAGATGATAAAACCTACTAGTGGGTGTAGTATACGGTTACCAGACGTCCCGGTTTTTCCGGGACAGTCCCGGTTTCAAGCTGACGTGTCCCGAGTCCTGACACATATCTGTAAAACACTCAAATGTCCCGGTTTTCAACAGTCACTAACAGATTGTCCCAGTTTTCACCACCATTAAAATAATAATATTATACTGACATAGATGTTTATCATGTCCGACTCATTAATTAATGTGTGTGCATGAGATAAGTATATAGAGAGCCAGCACAGCGCACCACTGCAGTCTCTGTAGAGAGTGGTTTTGCGCGCGGTCAAGCCAACATTACGCATGGACACAACAGATATCCGCTGGTTACTTCTAGTGTAGTTTTGAACCACAGAACCCTCCGTACTTATGTGCACATCAAACGTGTCGTTTTGATTAATTATTCTACACAGTTCCCTCTGCGAATCAAGAGGCATTTCGCTCTGCTTATAACTCCCTCAGGGATTGTCCGTTCTGTCTTTCACCCGGTGTCTCCACCGGTGTCTCCACCAGTGGACAACCGGTGTCTCCTGGACAAACTGTCCTCTGAGCTCCACAATTTTAATTTTAGCCTGAGACAAAACAAGTTGAAAAATAATGTACGAAGGCCCAGACAACAATACATTTCCTCTGAGGGAAACTCTCTACAGGACTCCCAAACTGTCAGTGCGTCATGACGGGGATAGTCCTGTGATTAAAGGGGGTGAAAATAGTGAATGTGATAAGTCATGATTGTCACAGTCTCTAACGCATCCACCTATAATAATACCTTCTTTCTGATCCCACTCCGTTTTCAAATGCGCCACAGGTGCGCCAAGTTAGCCATCCTGATGAAAACGCCTATGGTGTGTGCATATTAGCGCGTGGATGTGCGGTTCACTTAAGTGTCCCCGTTTTGGGGGTTTGAAAATATGGTCGACCTAGTGTAGTAGGCATCTATTGGCCCACATCTATGGGGCTTATAGCCACTGATAACGCCTATTTAATGGCCTGACAACAGTCTAATCAGCTGTTGAGGGGCACGATAGAAATAAAGTTTACTTACTTGTGTACTAAGTTTAAACTATGTAAGACACGATCACATGGACAGGGGTATTGGGAAATAATAGGGCAGTGATTACATTACCTGTTAACCATGCTGACATGTGATGGGGTCACGTGAACATGGTTTAGGGCAGGGCAAAGCTGATATACACAGTTTGAGGGCAGGTAACACCTGCAGACCAGTTCTGCTTGCATGGAAACAAGCACAGACCTGGATGATGTGACTCAACGGGCATCTGTGCTTAAAGGATGTTGGATTTTCATTGTTCTCACAATACAAACAGGAAAAGATTTATTTATTACAATTTGTTTATTGTTTGATGGTTTTACTGTTTTTAATTCATTTTTGTTCTTGTAAAGCACTTTGTGAATTGTGTTCTATGAAAGGTCCTATACTAAATACACTTGTTATTAATATTATTACAATGACATCAACAGGATAAATTTCTCATGTCTTAAATGCTTCTCTGAAATGTCACACGCAACTCAATCTCAGACCAACATCACTGTTGGGCTGGGGTTAGTGGAAAGAGTGTTATTTTCCGCTGTGACTACAGTACCATGCTGTGTGTTTCTCTTCATTAATGGGGTCATGTTATTCACCTTGAGGAGTAAATTGGTGTTTCGTGAGACCTCCCGTTACATTCTTCTGTTTAACCTCCTTTTTGCAGACACTGTACAGATGGCAGTGAGTCAGTTACTGTACCTCCTGTCTGCTTGTAGAGTAAAACTGACATATCCTGTATGTGGCGTTCTCGTCATGTTGGCCGATCTCACAATAGTAATCTCCCCTCTCACACTGGTGGTGATGTCTCTGGAGAGATATGTGGCTGTGTGCTACCCACTGAGGCACGCTACCATCATCACCATCAGAAACACAGCAGTGGCTATCACTGTGGTTTGGTCCTTCAGTTCACTACATGTCCTCACACAAGTTATTTTACTGTTAGATTTTCCATTTGACAACCTGGAGAGCCTGCAGATGGAAAAGTATTGTGGCAAAGTAAACATACTTCTTGGCCCAATTTCTGGTCTTTATGATAAAGCCTACACTTATTTTCTGTTTGTATCAGCTGGTTTAGCAGTCATTTCTTCCTATATAGGTGTGATGATAGCAGCCAGGTCAGCCTCCACAAACAAAGCTTCAGCCCAGAAGGCTCGTAATACTCTGCTGCTGCATCTGGTGCAGCTGGGCCTCAGTCTCTTGTCAACTATACACCAATCTTTCCTTGTAGCCATGTCAAACATTGTTACGAGGATAGTGTTTGTGCGCATCCAGATTGTTTTTTATGTGCTTATTTTCATCTTCCCCAGATGTCTGATTTCTCTCATTTATGGCATAAGAGATCAGAACATCAGACCTGTCCTCGTGTACCATCTATGTTGTCGACTGAAACTCTCAGTCGCCCCGGCCAAGGCCAAGCTCTCACCCTAGACTTCATGAAATGAGTTGAGCTTTGTATTTTCCTGTAAATGTAGTGTGTGTATATATACTGTATATATCATCATATGTCTCACCTTAGCATACATGGAATGAACTCTATATGTTTGATGTTTGTTAAACTCATGCCGTCATCTGACTGGCCTTCATAACTCAGCATATGCAGCATTCACAAGAAACAAATTCAAAACTAATTTTGCTAATGAATACTTAGCATAACGATGTTCAACTGTAGTTTTGTCCGTATTTCTTAAAATCCACCTAAAGAGGTATGTCAAAATTATCATTCTGTCAACCAACGAAAGCTGCTCAAGTTGTTATCATTTCACTGTTTTAAATTGTATCCTAAAATGTATGGTGTATTTGCAACTTTCATCATTCCAGGGCAAATTCCTCCAGAGCTGTCAATCAATTCAAATATTTAATCGTACATTTTCTATCCGTTCAAGATGTACCTTAAAGGGAGATTTGTCAAGTATTTAATACTCTTCTCAACATGGGAGTGGGCAAATATGCTGCCTTATGCAAATGTATGTATATATTTAGTATTTGAAATCAATTAACAACAGAAAACAATTATAAATATTGTCCATAAACCCTCACAGGTACTGCATTTAGCATAAAAAATATGCTCAAATCAATGACAAATCCGTTTTTGTTTTGCCAGAGTTTCTTGGTTTGAGAACAAAAGTGATTGTAAATATTGATCACAGAAAGAGCAGTTTGTGTATGTCTTTTTTTAAATTTCTGCATGTTGTGATTGGCAGGGTCATTTTATTTATTTAGTTTATTAACATCCCCATTAGCTACAGCATTGCAGCAGCTATTATTCCTGGGGTTCACAAACACACTGAAAATGTGACATTGTGAGAATAAACAGGACAAGACAAAAACACACACACACAGAATAATATAACATAACATTACAGAATACAACAGCACAAGACTGAAACACAGACTCAGACAAGACAAGCTCCTAACAATCAGAAAAGAAAGTATAGGTCTGCTTGTGAACTTCAACAGACACATGGGCAAAGATGGAGAAACCCGGAGTGGGGTGATTGGGAGGAATGGCCTGCCTGATCTTTGTTGTTGAACTTCTGTGGTAGTCATGGATTGGCCATAACGAACACCATGTTCAAGCATAGGGTGGTTCTTAAGTGCACTTGGTGTTTGACCACAAAGTCAATGATGACTAACTTTGTGGTCGAGCATTTTGAAGAACTCCTGAACCCGACCAACACGTCCTCCGTAGAGGACGTAGACACCGAGTTTGAAGACTCGGGGGAAGGCTTGTCCATATCCTTGGAAGAGGTTGCTGAGGTAGTCAAAAAGCTCCTCAGCGGTAAGGCACCAGGGGTAGATGAGATTCGCCCTGAGATGCTTAAGGTTGAGGACATTGTTGAACTGTCTTGGTTGACTTGCCTCTTCAGTGTCGTGTGGAGTTCGGGGTCAGTACCTGTGGAATGACAGACCGGGGTGGTGGTTCCCATTTTTAAAAAGGCGGTTGGAGGGTGTGCTCAGATTATCTGGGTATCACACTGCTCATCCTCCCCGAGAAAGTTCATTCTAGGATGCTGGAAAGGAGGCTCCAACCGATTGTCGAACCTCAGGTCCAGGAGGAGTAATGTGGATTCCGTCCTGGCCGGGGAACAGTGGACCAGCTCTTTACCCTTGCGGGGCTCATGGATGGGTCATGGGAGTTTGCTCATCCAGTCTACATGTGTTTTGTGGACTTGGAGAAGGCCTACGACCGTGTCGTTTTATTTATTTATTTATTGATACCCTCACTGTAAGGTTTATCAATGCAACAATGATGGTTAATGTATAAATGCACTCTTATTCAATGGAAATAAACACGGTTACTTTAAGGGTCACAGGTCTTATCCAGCCCGTGTATTGATTTTAAATTAAACTACTGTCTTCATTTTCAGCTTCACTATCATCATACTTTATCATATACAGCAGGAAGTTCCATTATTTCTTATTTATATTTATGATTTGGGACATCTGAATCCGTGTAGGAGTCCGACCCTCTGGAGGTCGCGTCATCACTCATTGATCAGCTGTTAGGACACGGATCAGGCTCCGGTGTTTCTCCACGGTGGGGTCGGTCGGCCACTCAGTCTGCCCGGAAGATTCAACTCGGCGGGTGAATGACGCCCGGTGTGGAAGGATCACCGTTGCAACTCTCCTGGCGCATTTCCTCCGTGCGCTGCGCGGACCCATGCGCGGACCTCGCCGCTTTCCGGATCCTGTTTCAACCGCATTTTCACAATAACAGTGGGGGGTGTGGGTATGAAATGATAAGTTGAAAGGTGTTCTAATGATACCAATACATTTATTTATCATGAAAATACATTTAACTTGTACTGTCAGTGATATAACTCAGTAAGTAAAGTGTTGTTCTTGATCCCATTTAAGGGTCAACCATAAACCTTTGCATGGGTCCCCCCCCTGGCCTTGGGCCCGGGGACAGCTGTACCCTTTGCCCCCGCCTGACGGCGGGCCTGTCTGTTGGCTTCATCAAACCGTGACCTTCAGCACGCACTGGGGCGGTTTGCAGCCGAGTGTGAAGCAGTCGGGATGAGAATCAGTACCTCCAAGTCTGAGGGAGTTCAAGTATCTCGGGGTCTTGTTCACGAGTGAGGGTAAAATGGAGCGGGTCAGGCGGTTCGGTGCAGCGTCTGCAGTTATGCGGGCGCTGAACCGGACCGTTTTGGTGAAGAGGGAGCTGAGCTATAAGGCAAAGCTCTCGATTTCCCGGTCCATCTACGTTCCAACCCTCACTTATGTTCATGAGCTTTTGGTAATGACCGAAAGAATGAGATGGCGGACACAGGCGGCCGAAATGAGCATCCTTTGTAGGGTGGCTGGGCTCAGCCTTAGAGATCGGAGTAGAGACGCTACTCCTTCACGTCGAAAGGGGCCAGCTGAGGTGTGTTGGGGACGCAGATAGGAGCTTTGTCTTTTACGGTCGCTAGAGGTCGCCGTTGTGTTCTTTTATACCTTCTTTCGGTGATCTATCATGTGAATAGATGATAAAACCTACTAGTGGGTGTAGTATACGGTTACCAGACGTCCCGGTTTTTCCGGGACAGTCCCGGTTTCAAGCTGACGTGTCCCGAGTCCTGACACATATCTGTAAAACACTCAAATGTCCCGGTTTTCAACAGTCACTAACAGATTGTCCCAGTTTTCACCACAATTAAAATAATAATATTATACTGACATAGATGTTTATCATGTCCGACTCATTAATTAATGTGTGTGCATGAGATAAGTATATAGAGAGCCAGCACAGCGCACCACTGCAGTCTCTGTAGAGAGTGGTTTTGCGCGCGGTCAAGCCAACATTACGCATGGACACAACAGATATCCGCTGGTTACTTATAGTGTAGTTTTGAACCACAGAACCCTCCGTACTTATGTGCACATCAAACGTGTCGTTTTGATTAATTATTCTACACAGTTCCCTCTGCGAATCAAGAGGCATTTCGCTCCGCTTATAACTCCCTCAGGGATTGTCCGTTCTGTCTTTCACCCGGTGTCTCCACCGGTGTCTCCACCAGTGGACAACCGGTGTCTCCTGGACAAACTGTCCTCTGAGCTCCACAATTTTAATTTTAGCCTGAGACAAAACAAGTTGAAAAATAACGTACGAAGGCCCAGACAACAATACATTTCCTCTGAGGGAAACTCTCTACAGGACTCCCAAACTGTCAGTGCGTCATGACGGGGATAGTCCTGTGATTAAAGGGGGTGAAAGTAGTGAATGTGATAAGTCATGATTGTCACAGTCTCTAACGCATCCACCTATAATAATACCTTCTTTCTGATCCCACTCCGTTTTCAAATGCGCCACAGGTGCGCCAAGTTAGCCATCCTGATGAAAACGCCTATAGTGTGTGCATATTAGCGCGTGGATGTGCGGTTCACTTAAGTGTCCCCGTTTTGGGGGTTTGAAAATATGGTCACCCTAGTGTAGTAGGCATCTATTGGCCCACATCTATGGGGCTTATAGCCACTGATAACGCCTATTTAATGGCCTGACAACAGTCTAATCAGCTGTTGAGGGGCACGATAGAAATAAAGTTTACTTACTTGTGTACTAAGTTTAAACTATGTAAGACACGATCACATGGACAGGGGTATTGGGGAATAATAGGGCAGAGATTACATTACCTATTACTACTCTGTTAACCATGCTGACATGTGATGGGGTCACGTGAACATGGTTTAGGGCAGGGCAAAGCTGATATACACAGTTTGAGGGCAGGTAACAACTGCAGACCAGTTCTGCTTACATGGAAACAAGCACAGACCTGGATGATGTGACTCAACGGGCATCTGTGCTTAAAGGATGTTGGATTTTCATTGTTCTCACAATACAAACTGGAAGAGATTTATTTATTACAATTTGTTTATTGTTTGATGGTTTTACTGTTTTTAATTCATTTTTGTTCTTGTAAAGCACTTTGTGAATTGTGTTCTATGAAAGGTCCTATACTAAATACACTTGTTATTAATATTATTACAATGACATCAACAGGATAAATTTCTCATGTCTTAAATGCTTCTCTGAAATGTCACACGCAACTCAATCTCAGACCAACATCACTGTTGGGCTGGGGTTAGTGGAAAGAGTGTTATTTTCCACTCTGACTACAGTACCATGCTGTGTGTTTCTCTTCATTAATGGGACCATGTTATTCACCTTGAGGAGTAAATTGGTGTTTCGTGAGACCTCCCGTTACATTCTTCTGTTTAACCTCCTTTTTGCAGACACTGTACAGATGGCAGTGAGTCAGTTACTGTACCTCCTGTCTGCTTGTAGAGCAAAACTGACATATCCTGTATGTGGCGTTCTCACCATGTTGGCCAGTCTCACAATAGTAATCTCCCCTCTCACACTGGTGGTGATGTCTCTGGAGAGATATGTGGCTGTGTGCTACCCACTGAGGCACGCTACCATCATCACCATCAGAAACACAGCAGTGGCTATCACTGTGGTTTGGTCCTTCAGTTCACTACATGTCCTCACACAAGTTATTTTACTGTTAGATTTTCCATTTGACAACCTGGAGAGCCTGCAGATGGAAAAGTATTGTGGCAAAGTAAACATACTTCTTGGCCCAATTTCTGGTCTTTATGATAAAGCCTACACTTATTTTCTGTTTGTATCAGCTGGTTTAGCAGTCATTTCTTCCTATATAGGTGTGATGATAGCAGCCAGGTCAGCCTCCACAAACAAAGCTTCAGCCCAGAAGGCTCGTAATACTCTGCTGCTGCATCTGGTGCAGCTGGGCCTCAGTCTCTTGTCAACTATACACCAATCTTTCCTTGTAGCCATGTCAAACATTGTGACGAGGATAGTGTTTGTGCGCATCCAGATTGTTTTTTATGTGCTTATTTTCATCTTCCCCAGATGTCTGATTTCTCTCATTTATGGCATAAGAGATCAGAACATCAGACCTGTCCTCGTGTACCATCTATGTTGTCGACTGAAACTCTCAGTCGCCCCGGCCAAGGCCAAGCTCTCACCCTAGACTTCATGAAATGAGTTGAGCTTTGTATTTTCCTGTAAATGTAGTGTGTGTATATATATATATCATCATATGTCTCACCTTAGCATACATGGAATGAACTCTATATGTTTGATGTTTGTTAAACTCATGCTGTCATCTGACTGGCCTTCATAACTCAGCATATGCAGCATTCACAAGAAACAAATTCAAAACTAATTTTGCTAATGAATACTTAGCATAACGATGTTCAACTGTAGTTTTGTCCGTATTTCTTAAAATCCACCTAAAGAGGTATGTCAAAATTATCATTCTGTCAACCAACGAAAGCTGCTCAAGTTGTTATCATTTCACTGTTTTAAATTGTATCCTAAAATGTATGGTGTATTTGCATCTTTCATCATTCCAGGGCAAATTCCTCCAGAGCTGTCAATCCATTAAAATATTTAATCGTACATTTTCTATCCTTTCAAGATGTACCTTAAAGGGAGATTTGTCACGTATTTAATACTCTTCTCAACATGGGATTGGGCAAATATGCTGCCTTATGCAAATATATGTATATATTTAGTATTTGAAATCAATTAACAACAGAAAACAATTATAAATATTGTCCATAAACCCTCACAGGTACTGCATTTAGCATAAAAAATATGCTCAAATCAATGACAAATCCGTTTTTGTTTTGCCAGAGTTTCTTGGTTTGAGAACAAAAGTGATTGTAAATATTGATCACAGAAAGAGCAGTTTGTGTATGTCTTTTTTTAAATTTCTGCATGTTGTGATTGGCAGGGTCATTTTATTTATTTAGTTTATTAACATCCCCATTAGCTACAGCATTGCAGCAGCTATTATTCCTGGGGTTCACAAACACACTGAAAATGTGACAGTGTGAGAATAAACAGGACAAGACAAAAACACACACACACATAATAATATAACATAACATTACAGAATAAAACAGCACAAGACTGAAACACAGACTCAGACAAGACAAGCTCCTAACAATCAGAAAAGAAAGTATAGGTCTGCTTGGGAACTTCAACAGACACATGGGCAAAGATGGAGAAACCCGGAGTGGGGTGATTGGGAGGAATGGCCTGCCTGATCTTTGTTGTTGAACTTCTGTGGTAGTCATGGATTGGCCATAACGAACACCATGTTCAAGCATAGGGTGGTTCTTAAGTGTACTTGGTGTTTGACCATTTTCAAGAACTCCTGAACCCGACCAACACGTCCTCCGTAGAGGACGTAGACACCGAGATTGAAGACTCGGGGGAAGGCTTGTCCATATCCTTGGAAGAGGTCGCTGAGGTAGTCAAAAAGCTCCTCAGCGGTAAGGCACCAGGGGTAGATGAGATTCGCCCTGAGATGCTTAAGGTTGAGGACATTGTTGAACTGTCTTGGTTGACTTGCCTCTTCAGTGTCGTGTAGAGTTCGGGGTCAGTACCTGTGGAATGACAGACCGGGGTGGTGGTTCCCATTTTTAAAAAGGCGGTTGGAGGGTGTGCTCAGATTATCTGGGTATCACACTGCTCATCCTCCCCGAGAAAGTTCATTCTAGGATGCTGGAAAGGAGGCTCCAACCGATTGTCGAACCTCAGGTCCAGGAGGAGTAATGTGGATTCCGTCCTGGCCGGGGAACAGTGGACCAGCTCTTTACCCTTGCGGGGGTCATGGGAGTTTGCTCATCCAGTCTACATGTGTTTTGTAGACTTGGAGAAGGCCTACGACCGTGTCGTTTTATTTATTTATTTATTGATACCCTCACTGTAAGGTTTATCAATGCAACAATGATGGTTAATGTATAAATGCACTCTTATTCAATGGAATTAAACACGGTTACTTTAAGGGTCACAGGTCTTATCCAGCCCGTGTATTGATTTTAAATTAAACTACTGTCTTCATTTTCAGCTTCACTATCATCATACTTTATCATATACAGCAGGAAGTTCCATTATTTCTTATTTATATTTATGATTTGGGACATCTGAATCCGTGTATGAGTCCGACCCTCTGGAGGTCGCGTCATCACTCATTGATCAGCTGTTAGGACACGGATCAGGCTCCGGTGTTTCTCCACGGTAAGGGTCGGTTGGCCACTCAGTCTGCCCGGAAGATTCAACTCGACGGGTGAATGACGCCCGGTGTGGAAGGATCACCGTTGCAACTCTCCTGGCGCATTTCCTCCGTGCGCTGCGCGGACCCATGTGCGGACCCATGCGCGGACCTCGCCGCTTTCCGGATCCTGTTTCAACCGCATTTTCACAATAACAGTGGGGGGGTGGGGGTATGAAATGATAAGTTGAAAGGTGTTCTAATGATACCAATACATTTATTTATCATGAAAATACATTTAACTTGTACTGTCAGTGAAATATCTCAATAAGTAAAGTGTTGTTCTTGATCCCATTTAAGGGTCAACCATAAACCTTTGCATGGGTCCCCCCCCTGGCCTTGGGCCCGGGGACAGCTGTACCCTTTGCCCCCGCCTGACGGCGGGCCTGTCTGTTGGCTTCATCAAACCGTGACCTTCAGCACGCACTGGGGCGGTTTGCAGCCGAGTGTGAAGCAGTCGGGATGAGAATCAGTACCTCCAAGTCTGAGGGAGTTCAAGTATCTCGGGGTCTTGTTCACGAGTGAGGGTAAAATGGAGCGGGTCAGGCGGTTCGGTGCAGCGTCTGCAGTTATGCGGGCGCTGAACCGGACCGTTTTGGTGAAGAGGGAGCTGAGCTATAAGGCAAAGCTCTCGATTTCCCGGTCCATCTACGTTCCAACCCTCACTTATGTTCATGAGCTTTTGGTAATGACCGAAAGAATGAGATGGCGGACACAGGCGGCCGAAATGAGCATCCTTTGTAGGGTGGCTGGGCTCAGCCTTAGAGATCGGAGTAGAGACGCTACTCCTTCACGTCGAAAGGGGCCAGCTGAGGTGTGTTGGGGACGCAGATAGGAGCTTTGTCTTTTACGGTCGCTAGAGGTCGCCGTTGTGTTCTTTTATACCTTCTTTCGGTGATCTATCATGTGAATAGATGATAAAACCTACTAGTGGGTGTAGTATACGGTTACCAGACGTCCCGGTTTTTCCGGGACAGTCCCGGTTTCAAGCTGACGTGTCCCGAGTCCTGACACATATCTGTAAAACACTCAAATGTCCCGGTTTTCAACAGTCACTAACAGATTGTCCCAGTTTTCACCACAATTAAAATAATAATATTATACTGACATAGATGTTTATCATGTCCGACTCATTAATTAATGTGTGTGCATGAGATAAGTATATAGAGAGCCAGCACAGCGCACCACTGCAGTCTCTGTAGAGAGTGGTTTTGCGCGCGGTCAAGCCAACATTACGCATGGACACAACAGATATCCGCTGGTTACTTATAGTGTAGTTTTGAACCACAGAACCCTCCGTACTTATGTGCACATCAAACGTGTCGTTTTGATTAATTATTCTACACAGTTCCCTCTGCGAATCAAGAGGCATTTCGCTCCGCTTATAACTCCCTCAGGGATTGTCCGTTCTGTCTTTCACCCGGTGTCTCCACCGGTGTCTCCACCAGTGGACAACCGGTGTCTCCTGGACAAACTGTCCTCTGAGCTCCACAATTTTAATTTTAGCCTGAGACAAAACAAGTTGAAAAATAACGTACGAAGGCCCAGACAACAATACATTTCCTCTGAGGGAAACTCTCTACAGGACTCCCAAACTGTCAGTGCGTCATGACGGGGATAGTCCTGTGATTAAAGGGGGTGAAAGTAGTGAATGTGATAAGTCATGATTGTCACAGTCTCTAACGCATCCACCTATAATAATACCTTCTTTCTGATCCCACTCCGTTTTCAGATGCGCCACAGGTGCGCCAAGTTAGCCATCCTGATGAAAACGCCTATAGTGTGTGCATATTAGCGCGTGGATGTGCGGTTCACTTAAGTGTCCCCGTTTTGGGGGTTTGAAAATATGGTCACCCTAGTGTAGTAGGCATCTATTGGCTCACATCTATGGGGCTTATAGCCACTGATAACGCCTATTTAATGGCCTGACAACAGTCTAATCAGCTGTTGAGGGGCACGATAAAAATAAAGTTTACTTACTTGTGTACTAAGTTTAAACTATGTAAGACACGATCACATGGACAGGGGTATTGGGAAATAATAGGGCAGAGATTACATTACCTATTACTACTCTGTTAACCATGCTGACATGTGATGGGGTCACATGAACATGGTTTAGGGCAGGGCAAAGCTGATATACACAGTTTGAGGGCAGGTAACACCTGCAGACCAGTTCTGCTTACATGGAAACAAGCACAGACCTGGATGATGTGACTCAACGGGCATCTGTGCTTAAAGGATGTTGGATTTTCATTGTTCTCACAATACAAACAGGAAAAGATTTATTTATTACAATTTTATTGTTTGATGGTTTTACTGTTTTTAATTCATTTTTGTTCTTGTAAAGCACTTTGTGAATTGTGTTCTATGAAAGGTCCTATACTAAATACACTTGTTATTAATATTATTACAATGACATCAACAGGATAAATTTCTCATGTCTTAAATGCTTCTCTGAAATGTCACACGCAACTCAATCTCAGACCAACATCACTGCTGGACAGCAGTATCAAGGCTTACTGGAAAGAGTGTTATTTTCCACTCTGACTACAGTACCATGCTGTGTGTGTATCTTCATTAATGGGACCATGTTATTCACCTTGAGGAGTAAATTGGTGTTTTGTGAGACCTCCCGTTACATTCTTTTGTTTAACCTCCTTTTTGCAGACACTGTACAGATGGCAGTGAGTCAGTTACTGTACCTCCTGGCTGCTTGTAGAGTAAAACTGACATATCCTGTATGTGGCGTTCTCGTCATGTTAGCCAGTCTCACAATAGTAATCTCCCCTCTCACACTGGTGGTGATGTCTCTGGAGAGATATGTGGCTGTGTGCTACCCACTGAGGCACGCTACCATCATCACCATCAGAAACACAGCAGTGGCTATCACTGTGGTTTGGTCCTTCAGTTCACTATATGTCCTCACACAAGTTATTTTACTGTTAGATTTTCCATTTGACAACCTAGAGAGCCTGCAGATGAAAAAGTATTGTGCCAAAGTAAACATACTTCTTGGCCCAATTTCTGGTCTTTATGATAAAGCCTACACTTATTCTCTGTTTGTATCAGCTGGTTTGGCAGTCATTTCTTCCTATATAGGTGTGATGATAGCAGCCAGGTCAGCCTCCACAAACAAAGCTTCAGCCCAGAAGGCTCGTAATACTCTGCTGCTGCATCTGGTGCAGCTGGGCCTCAGTCTCTTGTCAACTATACACCTCTCTTTCCTTGTAGCCATGTCAAACATTGTGACGAGGATAGTGTTTGTGCGCATCCACATTGTTTTTTATGTGCTTATTTTCATCTTCCCCAGATGTCTGAGTTCTCTCATTTATGGCATAAGAGATCAGAACATCAGACCTGTCCTCGTGTACCATCTATGTTGTCGACTGAAACTCTCAGTCGCCCCGGCCAAGGCCAAGCTCTCACCCTAGACTTCATGAAATGAGTTGAGCTTTGTATTTTCTTGTAAATGTAGTGTGTGTATATATATATATATATATATATGTATATATATATATATATATATATCATCACAGCCAAGGCTGAAGTCTCCCCTTAGCAGACATGGAATGAACTCTATATGTTTTTTAAACTCATGCTTTCATCTGACTGACTTTCATAACTCATCATATGCAGCATTGCCGAGAACAAATTCAAAACTCGTAAAGAAAACATCCTTTTTTTATTCAGATGCAGACTATTTAGCATGTTCAACTGTAGTTTTGCCAGTATTTCTTAAATCCACCTATAGAGGCATGTCAAAATTATCATTCTGACAACCAAGAAAAGCTGCTCAAGTTGTCATTTCACTGTTTTAAATATTATCCTAAAATGTGGCTGTGGTATAATAGTACAATATTAGATAATATGCATCCAAAGCTTTTTGCTTTACTGGTGGTCCTCATATCACATGTTTTCTGTCCATTTAGTCTTGAGTTGCACAAAATGGATTATCAGCTAGTTTGACATACTGCTAATAATAATAATCAATACTCACTTTTTGCCTCTGTATTTTCATACACTGTATAACTGCCAGTGAGATGTGCTAGTAAATGGATGTTATAAACACTACAAAGGTTTGTTCTATTAATAAACTTGGTCTACTTAATCTTTTTAAATTGTAATTTGATTCAGCCTAAACAAATAATACTATATAGTTAGAACACAACTATAGTCATGAGTGAATACAGGGCTGAAACGTTTTTTCATGCGATTAATTGGATTTATTTGGTGAAGCCATGAGAGCGGCTCATTGTAGTTTTTTTTTCAGATTGGTTTGCTGCCCCCAAGTGGACAAGAAAAATCAATGAATGCAGCTGTAATGTTTAATAAAAAAGACAGTAGAATTGATGGACTTGTAGCCAGATTTTTAACCCAATTAGTTTCAACACCATAATCTTCACCAGACTGGTTGCTAAACTGATGGAGCTGCGACTAAAACTGTAATCTGAAAAGTAAATAAAGCTGTCGGACAAATATAGTGAAGTAAAAAGTACAATATTTACCTCTGAGATGTAGTGGAGTAGAAGTAGAAAGTAGCAGAAAATGGAAATACTAAATATTTTTAAATTATTATTACTATTATCATTATTATTATTATTATTATTATTATTATTATTACAAGTGAGTAGTTAGAATCTGGGGAAAAGTATTATTTTATTTATTTATTTATTTTTCCAATAACAAAGGAGAAACATTAAGGCATAGTAACCTAAACTCAATAAAGCCTCTTAACATACAAGGCACAATTGGATAGGAAAGATAGAAGAAGAAGTATTTGTATATATATAATTTATTTTTTTAAATAGACTTTATTTTAAATTTGTGAACAATACAAAGATCAATTAACCCGATACAGGTAAACGATACATATAGGGGAAATTAGGGGATAACTACAAACATAAAATTAAATTTAAAAAAAAGTAACATAAAACACAAAACCTACCAGGGGTTATTATAAATAAATAAATAATAGTAATTTAAATAAAAACATTAAAATGGAGTACAAACTCACTTTTTTACTAGCCTTTTTGTTTTTTGCAGAAGATGTAGTCTTAATATATATTTTTAATTTAAAATAGTTTTGCAGAATTGTAATGAAAAATCTGAACATGCGGATATATTATATTGAACGTACTATTGGATGCTACACACCGCCCTCTCCCACCTGGAAGGAAGGGACACCTATGTGAGGATGCTGTTCGTGGATTACAGCTCAGCGTTCAACACCATAGTGCCCTCCAGGCTCGTCAGTAAGCTTAAAGGGACTATTTGTAAGATTCAGAAATGCTGCTTAACAGCGACACCTGTGGCCTTGAAATCAACGAAAGTCAGCGTCGAGCTCGCGCTTGCTCGCTCTAAATAGACATGAACGAGCATCGCTCAA